>NW_027191431.1:3253876-3423982 GCF_041956435.1 Mycothermus thermophilus | reverse complement strand
AAAAAAAACAATCATAGGGACTTACGCTCGTAGCGCACGGGATCCTGAACAGCGCTACTATCAGAAGCGTTTCCAACCAGGAGAGTGGCAAAGTTGTTGTTGATATCGCCAATGCGATCGACAACCAAGTCCCCAAGGGGGCGCAAGCCGCCGTTAACCTTGGGATGCCAGAAGGCGCCGCGGCGAGACGCAGTGGTGCCGAGGCTGCTCCAGCGATGTTCGAACTCTGTCGTCATAGAGACGAGAAGGTCACCAAAAGTTACGACGTTGGGCATCTTGAACTGATTCCCAGCTGAACAGCGTTGAGGGGATGGGGTAATGGTGGAGAGCTTTGTTCAAGCTTTGATGAAATTGTGTTGATGACTGCGGGTTTAGGGAGCTTCTGGATAGTGTGAATTATTCATGTTCACGCCGGGCGACGATGGCCCTTTTATGCGTCGATCATTTCATGCTGTTGCCGGCATGGTGAACGCTGTTACCCATTGACAAGCACGTCAACATCAGGTACCTAACCATAGGCACCAGTCGTTGGGCAATCTCCAGCGCTGCCCCCGCCGGCTCCCTCCTTTCTCGATGTTCTGGGAAGCCTTATCACAGAAGCCATTATCGACCATTCCCCCGCAACGTGAAGCCATCAAGCAAGAGGAGAGCTGAGGAATCGTCACCATGACGCTCGACGGCAACAGCAGAACTGTGATCGTTGCCATGTCGAGACAAGCGTCAACGCAAGTCGGAGTAGTTGCATAGCTGAGCGACCCCCTTGTGGCCAGCTATTGGTCCCGAGTATGGCACAGGTGACTTGATGTGTAGCCACCGAGTATGGCTCTACCCAGAGCTGAGAGCTTGACGTATTGGGGGGCTTTCAGCCACGACAGCCACGAGGTAATGGCCCCGTGGGTGCAGAGTACAACCTGGAAACCCCGCCCCCGCACTCAGCTTCCCTTCGTCTTGCATAAACCTTCCTACAACTTGATCGCATTTCCCATCCGCGGTCACCGACGCAATCACCCGGCGCCTGATTGGAATGGGGTTTGTTGGTTTGGTGATACTGCTCTGGCTAGAAAATCAATGACCTTGGCATAATGCAAGAAGGTATTCCAACAAGGAAATCTTCGGGAAGCAGTTAGTTGGGAAGGCAGGCCGAGGAATATACTTAGCATGTATGTCTGTACTAAGACTCGTCTGTGTAAGTGGTTCAACCGGAAGCTCTGAGCCGCCATTTTGCGTATGCGTTCCCCGAGTGTGACCACTCCGCACCGCAGGTTCCGGACCAGGTAACTTGTTAGGTGAGGTGTGGCTTGTGGCAGCCACCCTGACTCTTTCGGTCGTGTTTCTGGCACTTCCCGTGGTGGCTGCACAGTACAGCTCTCGAGGCACGTCACGTCTCCTGCAACATCACGTCACGACCTCATTCCTGTTTTCGGGAGCGCGAAGGCCCCGATCAGCCAAAACCGCCATGCCCCCCGGCAGGGAATAATTACACTAGTTAACTCCGGACTTGGCCGGGGGGATCGTGGTCTTCCCCACGACCGGGTGTTACCCAGGGAGTGAGGCCGTTGGTCCCCGGCCACCCTGGTCCTGTCCCCCTTGCTGGCACCGGGGCGGATTCCGATGGCAGCGACCCGACATGCATGCCTGCGGCAAAGGCGTTCGCCAACAGTGAAGGATTCATCCACGGCATCCTCCTTCCAACCCAGCGCATGAAGTCAAGTCTTCACCGAGGTAGTAGTAGTACTGAAACATTCGAAACAGCGATGCGAGAGCGCCCAGTGTTCGAGAATCTCGAGGAAGCTGTCTTGGTTGATGAGGAGGTTTGGGCGGAACAACCCCTACACGTGTGGCAGACCGGCTGCGAGGTGAGCTAGGGTCTGCATCTCGGGACGATTACGAGCTTGATACAAAGTCAGGCAACTTCTTTTAACAGAGTTACGGAATGCTGTCTTGTGAGAACAACCCAGGGGTAACCCTGAAAATCGAATGTTCTATGAACTCCAATGAATGCCGACTTGGGAAAGTAAATCGTGAGGATTGAGGAGCGACAGAATGTTGCGAAGAGAACTCGGCCAAACACCAGATGAAAAGAATAACAAGGGTTTGTGGGATTGCGTTACTATCGTGAAGATGAAAACTCTAATGCTGTTATCCACATAATACTGTAGTAGTGGAGCTTATGGCATCCTTCGGAGAAACGTCGAAAGCATGCCTCGCCTGGCTGCCTCCTTGACCAGCACTTGAAAATCCCATCTCTCGTAGGTAGGTAATTATCAGAGGGGCAGCAAATTGGTTAAGGTTGCGAGCCGACTCCAGCTTCCGACATCCTGCGGACCCATGATCCAGGAACCAGGAACGCAGACCAGGCCACCGAACCAGAGGAGGAATCCATCCCTGCCCGGTTAGTGCTAAGATGTTGTGTCCTGACACCCAACAGACAACGACGTTGGCTGCGAATTGGTCATGCCATGAACCGTTCCTGATCCTGGTGAGCATGTCCACCGAGCAACTGGGGGCGGAAGAGGTTCCGTCGGCAAAACAGCCTTCAGGAACACTTCGGATAGATCAGGTTTCACCAGCTGAGATCCCCAGATCCAGGTTCATCCTGTCCAGATTTCATCATGGATTTCTCTCCTTTATCCCGAAGGGTAGTAAGCAGCAAACATTTACATGTGCGTTAAATTTCCCTGAGACCCACGACATGTTGTTCCAGACCTCCGAAGGTTTGGGGCGAATGATTGGGGGTTTTGGGAAGAAGAATACTTCGAGCTGTTGAGGAGTACATTCTTGACAACACCCCATTTGGTTTACAGTTAATCTATTCTTATTACTGTCCTGAATAACCCAAGCAATTGGTTGATTCTTGTTTGTTTGTTATACCCTGAGTGTATTTTCTTGTTTTGTCTTCATCTACTTCCGCCTCCAATCCCTCCTGCTTTTAAAACAACTCTTGAGAGACCAAAGCCAGACGCCATGGACGTTAGTGGCGTGGACAACAACACCGGGTCAGCCATGCCACCAGGGCCACCGCCCATCGACATATCCAGTTTCCCACCAGAGTACGTCAACGCCAGCAATGCTAGTCGTATCGTCGGCCTGGTCGGGGCCTTTCATGTCCTGGCATTCGTCTTTGTCTCTTTGCGCCTCTACGTTCGTTTTTTCATGGTTCGGGCATTCGGAGTCGATGATGGTCTGATAATCATCGCCTATGTAAGTGCTATTCCGAGGGTCTTGGTCAAAAACCTCTTGAGTCCTGAGATACTGCTGTCTTCTTTAAGTTGTTGACTATGAACTAACAGACATGATCTCTAATAGCTCCTCGCACTGATGTCATGGATTTGCCTGATCCTCCAAGTCCCATATGGCCTAGGTCGCCACGGCTACGTTGTACCTGTCGAAGACCGGATTAAGATGGAACACATTACGTTTTGGAAGGCTGTCTTCTCCGATGGCGTTGCTCTCGGTGTGCTGAGAATCTCCATGGCTATCAGTCTCTTGCGACTGAAGAAAGATCTCAAGTGGTACCGATACTCTCTGTTTGCCGTCATCGGTGGGTTTCCTGACAAACAACGGCTCGCCTGGTACCTCGGGTTTCATTAATGCTGACAATTACCGCAGCATTTATCGTGGCGTACTCGATCCAAGCCATAGCTTGGCTTTTCATCTACTGTACGCCATACTCGGGTTGGTGGGAGTTCCAGTGGATGAACCCCTTCGATCCTCGATGCCACGACTTTAATTTGTTCCTTGCCCTCACCTATTGGAATATCGGTAAGTGATCCGCGGGGTTGAAACTGCTTAATAACTGCCTACCCGGTGCCTGTTTGCTGACTTCTCCGACAGCTTGCAACATTTTTACCGACGTCGTCCTTGGTGCTCTGCCTGTTCCTATTATCTGGAAGCTCAGGCTGAAGCTGCGGGTCAAGCTCTACGTGATTGGCATTCTCAACCTTGGATATCTGTTAGTCTTTGCAGCACCCTTTGTCTCATCGAAAGACCATGTCCAATAACTAACGTACTGCGTGACTCCAGGGCTGTTCTCTGCGGCATTCTCAAAGCAGTATTCATGCTCACCACAGGTGGTGATCCTGATCACATCTTCGATTATTGGGTCCACGTCTTTGAAAAGTAAGTTTCCCACCTAACAACCAGGCAGGAGTAATGGTCCCCTGACATTGGTCGCATCTCCAGCCTCCAACTCAACATCGGCATCGTCGCGGCGTGCGCCTCTTTCCTCAAGCCTCTCGTCGGCCGCCTCCTCCGCCTCAACTCAACCGCCGCCGGCTACTCGTCCTATCCGGGCAACCAGCGCTACTATCGTGGTCGCACACCCATGGGAACCGAGACAATCGGCGGAGGTGGTGGTTATGCCCGCAAGTCACGCCGTGGAGGAACTACCACGGGCACCGAGCCAGGCGGCGAAACTACCATGGCGATAGACGACAACGACTTCGAAATGAGTGACAAGGCGCCTAGTGACAGCCCTACCGGGGAACCAAGAAAGAACCAACGTCGTCTCAGTAATCATATCCACGGAGCATATCGTTCCGACTCTCCCGTTGCCGCCGTCATTACGCAAGTCGAGGCGTCCCATGAGAATACACGTGGTCACAGCCGGACGCAGTCACAACAGCGGATGCAGCAACAACATCACCAGCAACAGTACTTCGAGTCGAGTAGCGACGCCCTTCCGAGGACACCTACAGATGCGGATAGCGAAGAAATCATCCTGCAAAGACAGGAGCCGGTGAGGGTGCGCAATGGCAACGGGCCGAACGGGGGAATCTTGATCTCGCGGGATGTGAGTGTGAGGTATAGCCCTAGGTGACCTGCAAAAACGTTTGCCGCAGTAATTAAAGTGTAAATGTGGGAAGAAAGGGCTTGCTTACCACACAACTTGCGGGGTAATAGAGAAAACAGCTTTGAGGCCTTGTATGTATTACTGATTCATAAAATTCGAACACTGGTGTAGCTACAACTGGGGCTTTCACACACATACGGAGTCCTGAATCCACCGATGGACATTGCGCCTGGGTATTGTCAAGTAGCACCACTCCATATACCGTTACGTCATATGTGTAGAGGCATCTCATCATTACACCTTGAGATCCAGAACCCTTTTAAATATTTCATCACCTGCACCGAAAGTGTCCCCCCACGAAAAAGACCACCTGTCCTTGTACACCCACCAACTTCATTCCCCGATCGTGTGATTTGGCAGTCACCTCTGCCAACCCTACGTAGACATGGTCAACTCCATTAACCTGCCTGATACACCGCCAGCGCTGCCACATGAGGGTTAACCATGGTAACATTATACGGCGTGACAAATAGGTCCACATCAGTGAGAGCCAAGAACATGGTTCCATTGACGGCCGGGTCGTTCTTCCACGTCGACACGTTGGGCTGTATCGTATAGGCGGTTCGCTGCTCCAGACTCACGTTCAGCAGGGGCGTGTACGTGACGTTGAGCTGGGACAGCCACAACGCAAAGCGCGGCTCTTGAACATTGGTGGTGGTGACGTAGCTGTTGTTGGGCCCGACAAGCTGGCCTGGGGCGTCCCAGTGCAAGAACACCTCGCGGCCCGGATAGGAGAGCGGGATGCTCCGGTTCCTTGAGATGGCCGCTGAACATTCCACCCCGGTCTCGTTGGAGTTGACGCAGAGTTGGTCATCGGGGATGCCCTGCGTGGAGAGCGTGTTTGCCCAGCCGCCCGTCGTCTCATTCCATACGTCAGAGCCATTGATGCGCGCCGCGTTGGGCTGGTTGAGGATGTACAGCGCCGGGAAGTTCTGCCAGATCAGGCGTGTCTGGTTTTCCGGGCAGGAGGATATGTAAGGGGCTAAGAGAGTCCAAGCCCAGCTCTGAGGAATCCCTGGAGTGTGCCATTCCGGCATGGGAAACATGCCCCCAAATTGGCGGAACACCATCTGCTGGCGTGCTTCGACCGTGATGCTCTGGAGGAGCATCTGGGCAGCCGGTCCTGAGTTGAGGTGAGGGAGGAAGCCGTAGACACCGGCCTCTGCCCAGCGAGTGAGCTTCTGGTTGAAGTCGATGTACTCCCGCACGTTGGACACTGGGTAGTTGTAGGTGCACTGCTTTGGCGCACTGGGTCCCAGCATGTTGGCCAACACGCTGGCGTGCCCGATCTCCTGATCGGCCATGTGTTGCAGCAAGTGGCGGTCCTCAGCGTTAATGCCGTAGGCGTCGAATTCCTCCTCCGAGAAGGTCGCCAGACCCCAGTGGAACAAATCCAACTCAATCCACTCATGGTAGAGCGCCAATGCAATGGACTGGTAGTCAAAGTCCGTAGCAACCTTGTACAAGGGCAGTGAGCCGTTGGTGCCAATGCCGCCGCTCGGTGTGAATGGCATTGGCTGGTCGCCGTGCAACTGACCGTCCGAAGGGTACTCGACGATCTGCGGCGGCGGCGGCGCAGGCTCAATGGATGGTGCTAAGATATTGGTTGAGATGGCACCAGTTGTCGTAGCCACCCCTGTGAAGGGGCCATGCTCTGTGACGTTGGTGTGAGAGATGGCATATGGTGAGGGCAGGTCTGTGGGCTCAGAGAAGACGGTCGTCGTCGGGGTCGACACAATCGGAACGGCCTTCACGCTGACGAGGGCGCTTAGAATCGCCAGACCGGCGAGGATACGATGTGCCATTGTGTGAGGGGTGATGTAAGTAGCACAGGTGCACCAAACCACGAAAGTCAAGGCATTAGGTTCTCAGTTCAGTTCGGGGGAGCGACTTGTCTGCTCCCCCTTCTATGCCATCGGCGGTTGCCAAGTTTGCTCGCCAGCGTGATGTCACTGACCTATGACGCGCAGAGCCGGAGGAGAATATCATGATGGAGGTCAATATCCCTCAATGCAAGATATCTCCATAAGAATTGCCGGGGTGCCATCATAAGGTGAGGGGTGTGAGACCTGATATCAAGGAGGTCTTACATCGTGGAACCTGTCGGGTTCCACATATCTGAACGAACTGTCGATCTATGACCTCATCATCTGCTCTCAGATATCATACCAGGTAGATCTTCCCGCCCCTACCCGGCATCAGGATCAATTTTAGCAGAAACTGCTAGAACGCGTTTAATACCTTTCAATTCGAGCAAGGCGCTGTTATTACCCCTCTCCGGGGGCTCAGCGTGAGGACTTGACACATAGGTAACTACCAATGATTCCGAACCATATTTAGGACAGACTATGAATATGGATACAAATTGCTGGCCCTACTGGCACTATCTTGCACACCGGGGCATCGCGTGGAGGGGAAGAATCAACAGAGAGTGGAGCGACACCGCATGGGTCCATCATCTCGATCCAAAGACACCAAGCTGGGTGAAAGATATACTGCCAAAATCGAGCCCACTGGGGCCCCAACTCTAGCCATTCAATCCAACTGACGGATGATGGCGCTGTCTAAGGAAGGCTCAATGCCGGAAGTATGTTCTCGAGCACAGAGAAGCATTTCATCCGTTCCTTGCTACCTCTCACGTCTCATGGATATCCTGTGCCATGACGCAACTAGGTGAGCATGGATGGGGGGAGGCGTCGTTCGACGCCAGTGATCAACTTGCAGTATCACGAAAGATGAATAATCTCACGTATGTGGATATAGGACTGGTAGTTGACAGTGTTAACTCAACGTGACTAATATGGGACAGCAAAAACGTATCCGTGAGAGCTGTCATAACCAGTGCTCCTTGTAGAGCGTCTTTGGCGTGCCACAGAATATTCCCCCTGTTGTCAGGAGTGTCGCGGAGATGTCCTGAAAAGGTACCAAGCGTCGTAGTCATGATTCAGGATTTTCACGAGCGGAATCTAGTTCAACCAACCGAAGGCCAGGCAGCACTCTTGGCTAAACCCGGAGCTAGCGATCATCCGTTCCGATTTGAGCTTCTAACGCTTCAGAGAAATCTCATGCTTCAACCTCTTCACGCATGAGAACCTTAGCCATGCACCATCACCACCATGGCAACCCTCTCCGACCTACCCACCGAAATCCTGGACGCCATTGTGTCTCTCATTTGCCGCGATCTCGCCACCGGCCCTTGTTTAGGGACATGTCAGCATAGTGATTCTGACCCGCCTCCGGTCTTACCGCCTCAAGGCAGGCCCAGTGAAGACAATAGCCAACGTTTCGCCGCTTTAAGAGCGCTTTGCCTGACCTCGCGGCGTCTCAATGTCGTTGCTCTTCCACACCTCTACCACCATGTGGAAGCCAGCCAGCACCGGTGGTGGCTCCTCGGCAATACACTCATCGCACGCCCAGATCTGGCTGCCAACGTGCGATCTTTCTATTTCGCAGCTCGGAGCGGCGACTGTCCAGGCTCACGCAAGGAAAACAAGGAAGCGACACGCGACAGGCGCCTGCGAGCCGCATTCCTCCGACGCCGGCGGGCGTACCTTGATACCCTCCCCTATGAGCCCGGCCAAAACTGGTCGTGGATCTCCCTGAACTCCCTCCAACGGGGTGACCGGAACCTGCACCTGGACTTATTGTTAAGTCTTCTTCCGAATCTTGAGACCCTGAAATTCCACTTGAATTACGGCCGGTCTTTCCGGTTCTGCACGCCCGGATCACTACCAAGGTTGCGCCACATCGACGCATCATTCACGGATGGCGATTGGCAGTTTGATGAAACCCTCAGTGACGGGGAGATCACCAATCTGGCCCCTCTCCTCCGCGCCGCGCGGGACAGCCTTGAAAGCATGGTTTTGAGGGGCCCCGTCAGTATTTTTCCGCTGCTAACCCGAGACCGTATCGGACGGAGGCAAAAGCTGCTGCTGGAATACTTGGAACAACAGGGAGCTTTTGACGACGTAGATAGCGACTATGACGATCGGAAGGACGACAAGTGGCCCCCTGATACGACATGGATGCAAAACTTGGAGGCAGCCAGTCTTGTTGACGAAGGGCCGGGGGAAAGTCATGGTGTGGTAATTGAAAAATCCGGGGTTGAGGATACTGCCGACGAAGACATTGCTTACTACAACACGTACTACGATATAGAGGAAGCAGAGAAAGGATCAGAGCTGGATGGTCAACTGACTCTGCCTCGGTTGCGTCGGCTTGCGATCATTAACGGAGGGTTCAGGCCTGATCACGACTTGATGTGGCTCCTCAAAGCCTGCCCTAACCTGACGCACCTCTATCTTCGTCTTCCGCACACTTCCGACATGTTTGAGTGGGTTTACACCCCATTTGGACAGGTCCAACCATCGTTCATCCGGCTCGCAAAGCAACTCAAGCTCTTTGTCTTCTATGCCTGTCCTAACTGGAGAAAAGGAACCTGGGAAGAGGCTGAAAGGATAAGGAATGCCTTGGTCACCTGTGGCATTGAGTGCATAATCAGGCCGGCCAAGCACAATGAACTGGTGGAAAAGGGAATTGATGATAACAAAGTGCTGGCATCTTGGATCCCAGACATGCCTTAGCCTTAACGCCTTTGCGCTGGAGATATCTGGTATTGGTCACTCAGCCTTCGCAACAACGCAAAGTAATCGCTGTCGAGATAACTATCATATTATTACGCGACACACATCGGAGGACACACATTGGACACATAAAACACACAAGAGATCATTGAAGCAATATTTAACACAGTGAATTGAAGTCACAAGAAGCCTGGGGTTAGAGCAGCCATAATGGCATCTCAACCCGTCATCCAAACCTGTTCCTCCAGAAGCCAGGCAAACCAAGCGCAAAATCAAGACCAAGGTTCCTCAAAGCAAAACCCAATCCTTATTCTTTTCCATCCAGCTGAAAACTAAGCATGTGCACAACCTTGGCCCTAAGGCAGTGGAGAGTACCAGGGGCGGGAAAGGCGTCACCCAAGATTCTCCCCTACAGGGCCTCCCATCACCTCCCGAATCCCATTCCTCATCAGCCCGGACCAACATCCCCAGTCCCAACCGCCGCCAGTCTCAACAGAGACAACAGCCCTCGTGTTGGCGACTGGGTTCCCCTCTTCACACGATGTGAATAGGTTGCCATGAGTTGCGACGAAGAATCGTCAAGAAATGAAGTGCACAACAATGGCACCGACGGACCCGCGAGAACAGCCCGTCTCGGAAACAAGAATGTCGATAAAAGGCGACGCCATGGCAAAGAAACAAGAGAAACAAACCCACAAAATACAGCTCCGAGAAATGCAGCCCAAACAATTCATTGTTGTGCAAAAGAAAAGACTCCATAAACGTCAAGTCCAGGTTGTCGTTGGAGTCGAAGAGAAAAGGTCATGAAAGAACCAGTCTGTGGAAGCCGAGAGGACGAGAAGCACCGCAACTCAATCCACACAATCCACAGCTGGTCACAAGAACAGAGAAAGAAAAGGCGTAATCGTAACTGTCATCGACAGCCAAGCAGCACGTCTTCCATTGATCAACCTCAGACCCCAAGAGCCGCCTAAGCCGCGACCCGGCGCTTCTCGGCGCTCGTGAGGACCAGACGAGCCGCCTTGCGCTGCACCTCAGCATCGGTCTTGGCGGCGCGGTTGCTGTTCTTGAGCAGGCTGGCGAAGCTGCCAGGCTCCCGCGTGTTCTCCGAGTCCGAAGACGCGTTAGTGTCCACGCTAGCGCGGTGGGCCTTCTGGCGAGAGCTCGGGCGGTCGGAGCCAATCGCACCCCAGCTGCCGGTGCTAGTCCTGGAGCTGGGGAGGCTGCACTCGTCACGATCCACCAAGCTGCCGGACCCACTACGGCCGGAGTCGCTGTCGTTATCGGTGGCAGGTGTCTCAACAGCCTCCTCGGTGCTCTGAGAAACAGGGCTGGTGCTGCCAGAGCTCCGGGCCTCCTTGCGTCTCTCCAGACCCGCGCGAACAAGGTTATCAACGGCAGAGCGGCGAGTCCGGGCAACGAAGTTCTTGCTCCCCTCATGCTTGGCCGTTGGCTTGGACTTGAGCTCGTCCAACGACGGTGGGTTCCGGGGTTGGCGCACGGGGTGCTCTCCAGCACGGGCTTGGCCAGGACCATAACCCGACGTAAGCGGCGTAGCCGGGAATGTGGCAGTCTTGGGTCCCGTGAATTTGATGGGCTCGTCGTTAGTCGAGATGGACAATTGGTTCTTGTTGGAGGCTGACATGGACGGAGCCTTCTTGTGGCCGCGGCGGAAGGCATTGGCCGAGGGGGGCGGTAGGGGCGTGTGGGTTTCAGCAGGAGAGTCGTAACGACGGGGCGGAGAGGGCACGCGCTGGCCAGAATTCGAGGGAGGAGGAGAAACCTGAACGCGAGGAGTTGGGGCGGCAGGCTGCTGAGCGCTGGCATACGCATTGGCAAGCTGGGCATTCAGCTGGGCGTGAAGTTGGGCATTGAGTTGCGCGTTAAGCTGCGCGTTCAAGGCCTGTGCCTGGTCCATGTACACTGTCTGACCAGTGGCCTGGTCGTAGACGGCGTACAAGCCGGGTTGAGCCGCAGCCTGGGCCATCATCGCCTGAGGCGCCTGCATCTGCTGTTGCTGATACATGGCGGGATAGGTCTGCTGCATGACCTGGGCCTGGCCGCCCAGACTCAGTCCCTGGAACTGCTGGGCAGCAGCTTGCAAGGCCCTCAGCTGCTGCTGGAGGCGCTGCTGCTGCTCCGTCAAGTACGCATTGGTGTACAGGAGCTGAGCGTGCAGAGTCGGGTCGATTTGGTCGCGCACTTCATCGAGCTCGATCTGGGGCGGCGCCAACACTTGCTCAGCCGTGTACTGCTGAGCAAAGGCCAAAGTTGGGTTGTACATTTGCTGCTGTTGCGGAAGCTGCTGCTGCTGCTGCTGCTGCTGCTGAGTGGCAAAGCGCGGCAGCGACGTCTTCGGCCCGTACATGTTGGCGTTGTCGAAAGCACCGGGAGCCACGGAGTTGCGGTTCCGAGACTGCGGACCAAGCGTGGTTGGTGACGGCAGGTTCGGGAAACTGGTCGCAGCAGCAGTCTTGGGGGCCGTGCGCAAACCAGCCAGCAAGTGAGAACGGCTGGTACGGGGGGTAGGCAAACCGTTGTCAGCGGCAGGCGCCTTCAAGGCGTCAAACGACAACGGCTTGAGGTTTTGACCTCCTCTCCGAGCCGCGAGGCCAGAACCCACAGCCGGGAGGCCATGGCCCTGGTTGAAGGGAGCGGGAGACATGTGAGCAAGACTGCCAGCGTCCATTGCGAATCTTTGATGCGGGATCGAGAAGTTTGACGTTCGGTATCGGTGGCTGCCGTGGTGGTCGATGGCTGTGAACAGAGGCGACGCCTTGAGGTCAAGAATTAGAATACTCGTATTGATGTCGAGTGTCGAGTAGGCAGAAGTACTGTCGTCGGTCGGCGAGTCACAGAATCTATCTGGTGTTTCGGGAGTCGAAGAAAAAAAGTGATGATGGTAAACCTTGCCGTGGAATAAAACTTGAAATCAAATGACGCGTGCAGCAGGGCAGATGACGATCGCCAAATGCGCAGGTTGGATGGTAATGAATGTCGTGAGAATGAAGAGAGTGTGCGCGTGTGTGATGCAGGATCAAGGACGCAATAGTGATGTTGGAAGGAAAGGCGCGATCGAATTGCCCGAGGATCGTTTTTCGGATGACGGGGCAGCTTGGGGTGCAGTTTCCTAGATGAACACGCGGTGGCGAAGCGGAGGAATCGAGAATCGGCGGTAGTGGGCCGAGCTGTAACTGCGAGATTTGTGGTTGCTGTTGTTCCGTGGGCTTTGTGGGAGCACCAGTCGAGCCCGGCGATTCAAAGAAACCACGACTTGGAGTGGGACTCGGCAGCGGAGCTTTTTGAGGCCGTGAAACACAAAGCGGTTTTACCCAGCGATGCGGCCAATCCTCGATTTCGATGTGCTGAAGCAGAGGTGGTAGAGCGCGCGGAAACGCAGACTGTTGATCGGTGGCCGACGAAATTAAGATGAATCGTGAGAGCGTGTCAAAAGACAAAGCGCGATAGAAGGTCGAAAATACGTAGCAGCGACGAAAAAAACGATATGTGCGCAGAAAGTAAAGTACAAAGATAATTAAAAACGATGCGTTTTGTGGCGAGCCTTCCAAATGCCTCTTTTTTTGTGGATTTTCGGTTGCGTCTGGTCGAGATGTGTGCAGTGGGTCGAGAGAATGCAGGATTTAACGGTTGGTCGGAATTTCCAGACTGTCAAAGCAAAAGAATTATTTGACTTTGGTAGCAACGGACAGCAAAACGACACTGGACGCACCACGAAGAGGGGAAGAGAGAAAGGGCGAAAAGGAAGGGTGGTGTGTTGGTGGGCAAGGAGGAGAGAGAAGAAGGAGGGAGAGAGGAGAAGGAGACGGGACTTCGGAAAGCGAGCAAAGTGGAAGATGAAGGCCTGGCGCTCGCTCACGAGCGAGGAGTGGGGAATGTGGTCGTCGAACGACGTGACTGGCCAGGGAGACACGGGGGATGGGCGGCAGGGGCAGCTCGTCGCAGCAAGGGAAAGCCAGGACCCCTGTGGCTGCCACGGAACCAACTGCTGCGACGGCCCAATCAGAAAGGGTGCTGATCCGCCCGCAACCTGGATGACATAAGCGGCGCCACGGCTAAAGAACAAAGCAGCCAAAGAAAGATTGGCCTCCTCCTTAAGATATTCTCTCCAATTTTCTTGGGGCTTCTGTTAGCAATGCTCGTCATTTTGTTACTCGCCTTGGTTCCTGTCTCCGGGCTCGAGGGCCAGCTCACCACTCCCCTGTCCCAAACAGGCTAGGAAGTGGCCCTACGACTGCCCACTGGCAAGCCAATGAGCGTCGGAAACGCCCGCACTTGATCATCATGCGAGCCGAGGGCGAAGTCCATTTGCGCGATGCCTTTAGCCTTGAGCATCGGATCAGCCATCACGATGGAATGCCTGCATTGCGCTGGATAGTGTGCAGTTGCACTGAGGTCAACTGCTTCTGACTGCCTCCAAGCTGCAATGTTCGTTGTGCTATGCCTTGAACCCGAACCCCGGTCTTCTTCTCATTGGCATTCGATGCGGAGGATGACTCTTGGGTTTTTTTGCTGGGTTCTCCTCGACTGGAGCGCTCGAGTCTCGAGGGCCGCATCCGTTCTTCAAACTGCACATCCAAATCACGGATATCACCACCGCTCGCATGGACGAGTGATCTTCCGTCCAATTTAAGATCCCATGCGCTCGTAAGCTTGTTTCCTGGAATTAACCGTCAGGATTTACATCCGCCCCGTCTGTCCGCGTTCCGAGTCCTGGGTCAACAGGACAATCGGACAGCTCGTCGTTGAGTCCCGCAGCAGCCGCCTTGGCGGCGATGAAGCCCGTCTCCCGAAGAACAAGGGGTCCCACGAGGTCAGAATGGGCGTCGGCATGTCCGTTTCGAATTGGGCTCTGGACAAGATTGGTGAATGGTTCGGGCCCACAAAGGGATCTGAAACAGCGATGCTCGATGGTGTCCAACCCTCAGTGAACCGCAAACGGCACACGATCGACGGCCTAGTGGAGGACACAAAGTCGGGAACAGGCCACTGACGGAGAACACCACCGACGAGGTTGGAGCGGGAGCCATGGCCTCAGATCTGGGTCATCCACGACGGCTTGCATGGGCCCCCTGGATCCGTCGCACAAGGTTGCATCGCGTGGCTACGGATGTTCTGTTTCGGCGGTCGGCTGCAGAGAGGCCTGAACACACGACCTCATGAAATGGTGGGTGTGGCAAAAGACGATGAGGCCCAAACGCGGTTCTTCCTCTCGCATCATGTTTGTGGATTCCGCCCTCTACTATGAATTTGCTCCCTCCCGCCTCTACCTGATAAACCAACCATTTTCCCCCGAATTAACAGGACTTGACCAAGTTCGCCCAAGCTGGGCGATGCCCATGGTGAAACACGCTCTGCGCCTTAGCCTCCTCCGCATGTCACCCCTGACGGGTGGCCTCCAACGTGTTTTCTTGGCTCGCCCTGTTGCAACCGTGGCAGCCTGCATTTTCATTTTCACAGGCGCAGAAGGCGACTCGAGCGACCATTTTCAGTCGAGTGCTTACAGGACACCTTACGGAGTACCCTGGTGCCGATCGCAACTCAAAAAATATCTGGCCAGGAACAGGACAAGTGTTGACGGCAAGTCGTCACGAACAGCCAGGAATGGTGCCTAGAGTTCCCAACGGCTTTTTCCTCTTGGCTCCTCTCCTCTGTTTCTTCCCTTCGGAGGACAAAGTCGTGATGTGGAGTCGATACAATCACGGAAAGATTCCAGAAATGTTCGACGGATCCCACAAACCAAACAGCCAACACATCGCTGCGCCGCCATTCCCTGACAAACTTGACCGTCTCATCCCTTGCATTTGGATTCATGCCCCTGGTGGGCTTCGGAAGGGCTGTGAGCCGTCCAACTCGGATAAAAAAACATCAGATGACATCTCCGTGGGCATGTCATTTCTATGTTGATGACCTTGCCGTCCCAAACCCGAGTATCCCATTGGCCTTGTCATCCGAGCAATTCACCCTACTGCTCTCTCCTAGCTTGTGACCACGCGATCCGCACTTACGTATATATACGAGTACATGCCTAGTCACTGGACTAAACCTCATGAGATGTGATAGCCACTATACCCGAGAGTCAGAAGACATGACTCGTGATCATCTAGGTTTGGTTTGCCACCTCGACCGTTCGGATGTGGTTCCTGCGGCTTGGTTGACAAGTTCGAAATACCCCACCTGCTTGAATGACATGACTCGGGCACTGGAGAAGTCATTTCAAGACAAGATGTTAGTGACAGCCTCCTCAAAGACCTGAGAGATGAGACGGGATTTGGACATGGCTGCCGCCTCTCAACCAGCATAGCATAGGGTTGTCACATGTCATTGACGTTTGGTTTTCCAGGATAAAATCCACGTTTGTGCTCCACCTCCCCTACAAAGAGGATATCCTGTTCAAGCTGGCGATTAAAAAAAGAAAAGAAATGCTCAGATATTTTGAATTGAATTCTACTATACATCGTTATTGGAACAAATATCATGATTTCTAACATCATGCTAGAACAACCCACGAGGTCTAGGCTAAGTAATCAGCCAGTTACTCTGACAAATGACCGTATCTCAACTTAGGTCACCTTGCTAAACGACTATTAATTGCTCCCTGCGTCTTGCGTTTTTCACGAACAGCTTAGGCATCGAACAAAGTTGCAAAGAAACATTTAGCTTAGGGAGATAATAGCTATTCAGCTGGAGACGAAGGCTCGTTGGCGCTCACGGGGCATCTGCGATTAATAGCCAAAATCTATCATACTCCGAGGAGATTTCGTATAAAAGCATTGCCAACTCCCCCGAAAGCTCAGCAGAGCAACACAATGAGCACCATGGCACGAGTCTTCAGTTGAGTCTTGGACACACAAGAAACATACTGAACTCAATCTTGGTGGCGTTGTGTTTGGGTCATGAGCAAGACAGCGCCCACTTCCTAAGCCATGGGAGGATGGTGTCTATTATGTCTAAGAGCTGTCTGGATATCCTGGCACACCACCGAGTTGATGATTATCCATACAAGCAGGGCTGGTTGCCCCTCAGGAGCGATCAAAGCGTGATCCAGCAACAATTAGGTCATAAATGCACTCGTTCCACCCCCTACCATTACCTCACATGCACGTCACCTACGCCTCCTATCTTCCAACGGGACGTTCTCCCCGTAGAACCCGCCTGCTTGATCTCCATCCCTCGCCACAGCTGCTGCGCACGCCAGGCATGGCCCGCCACCGTAAACCCGTGTGTGTCTCACCCAGTCGCTCTCGTACCCGTCCACCACCGACACCACTTCGCCCTGCATGTTTACCATCTCATGCTGCGGCAGCATGACGCCTGGCCCGCCCGGTCCTCCCACAAAAACGTAATTTGGCGGAGCTGTTGGCGGCGGTGGTGGAAGTGAAGGCGATCTAGGAGGGTAACTCGACGGGGAAAACTCTCGGAGATTCCGGCTGGCTGATGTTGCACCTGGGATTGGGATCGGGGCGGTTTGAAAAGTAGCAGAAGCGGAAGTGCTGGCACTTGTTGGAGGGGTTGGCATGGGAATCCCAGTAGAAATGCTCTTCGTGTAAGATGTATCCGGGATGATAGCTTCAGCGCTCGCAGGGCTTGAGGTCATCGCATCCGCCGATGATGAAAAACCGGTGCCAGGGTCTTGGTTTGGCTGGTAGATGATAGCCGTATTACCGAGGATTGGATAGATAGATACCGCGTCGCTCGGTCGGCGGTTTTCGAACGGAAAGGACTCGTGAATGAATGCCCCTGGCATCAGGGGCGGTGGGAGAATTGACCGCGAAAACTGCCTCGGGGTCCATGTGCTCAAGTTCCCCACTGAACTGTCACCAGGCAGGTTGGTTCCGGATGACCGAGCTGCTTCTTCATCTTCCTCGACAGAGTCTAGACTTTCACCTCCTCGAACGTTTCCATCGGGGTCCCAGTCTCCTGTCGTAGGATGCCAGACGTGATCCCCCATCACCGAGATTTCCGTGTTAAAAACTTGCTCCCGAGGACATGGCGTGTGCAGTGTTCTCGCATCTGTACTAGAATACCCACTCTGCCCCGACGTCCCTGGCACCACGGGCAAACTTGACTCCGAGGATGAGATCTCACGCGGCGGCGTCTCTGAGCTCCTGCTGACAGCACGTGATATCCCCAGCTCTGGCCATAAACAGTGCTTTTCTTCAGCCTCTTTCCGGTCGTTCTCCATGACTCGAGACAGTTTCGGGGGCTTGAGTTGACTGCGTACAACATCCAGGGGTAGGAACCCCGGTATCTTGCGCTGCCACACTTCGTGCTTTTCCTGTCCCGGGCGGAGATCTGCTCTGAGTATTTTCCGTTGGTTTTTTGTAGAAACAGGAGCACTCTGCTTGACTGGATATTTTTCTGCTATCGCAGGTACCAGCTGCAAGCCACCTAGGGAGTGCCGGCGACAGATTAGAGAGCAGGCAACAAACAAAATGGCCAGGCCGGGGAGAACCAGATAAAAGCTGCCTGCAGGAGGTCGATGGGAGGAAAAGTTTTGCGAAGAAGCGTCCCAAGCGACGTCGGGGCGCCGGCTGAGGCTAAAGGCGGGCATCGGTGTGATGCTGAGGGGGAGCACGAGGCCCGAGTGTTGCTGTGTTGGGGGTGTCAGTGTGTGAGCTTGCGCTACCTATAGGCCCGGACCTCGGCGCTGGGCCTGGAGGCGAAGGGTAGCTTTTCAGGATGGGGCTTGGGAGCTAGAAGGCGGCGCAGAAATTGGATGGACGTTGTGACAAGGTGTGACCCCGCGGTCTTGTACAGAGTTAGCTAACTGGCCTTAGGCAGTCGAAGAACCCAATCAAGAACCAGACCCAGCCTGCTTGTGCACCAAATTTTTGATCAATTGATGGAGGGCAGGCCAGGAAGATTGGCAGCCGGCAGGTAAGGCTGACTTGACCGAACACCAGCAGCGTAAGAACCGTTGCTGCTGGGGTTTGTGCAAGGACGCGGGGGGAGGATGCATATAACATGCGGCAGGCCGATCCAATAAAAATAATGCCCTCGGAGAGGAAAAAGACACTTACACACGCACCGCTGGGTGCTAGGCCAGTTCTCTTGGCGGTGTGGTAACTCGCATCAACAAGATAGAAAGAAAACGATTGTGAGATTCAGTGATGATGTGGACGCATGGTTCTCAGAAAGCCTCATCATGGTCCAGGAGAGGGAAGGGTCCAAGCGCTCCGCTGACTCCAACTGCACAACAGTCGCGGTAATGTGAGGGATCTATATACGTTGCTGGGTCCTCCACCCCCTGACAGCACGGGAGTCCCCAGGCAACCCGTTCGACGGTCATTCGCAGCGGTAAGTGGGAGACACAGAGGATGAGATCCGACGGTCGTGCAGGGGGGCTGATTGTCTGGACCGCCTGTCTGGACAGTTGGGGCTAGTTAGTGCCGTGGTTCGGCCTGTCAGTGTGGGAGTCAGCTCAGTCCAAGACACCAGCCCTAAACGAGCAGCCAATCTGAACTTGTTCGTCTGTGTAACCCTGAAGGTCATGGGATATAAAGCAGACAGAGGATGTCTTGGTTTCACACCTGCCGTGTCGGTTTTTCTGCCGGTTGACGTCCTTGGCGCCGGTCGTGAAGTATGCACATACATACAGAACGGGTGGTCTCATGGAGGGGGTTGGTGTCAGACCCAGCATCCAGGTCGCTGAGGGGCGGGCCGGTAGGCTAACTACGGTTAGGGCTGGGCCTGACATTGCCGCCAGCCTGCATGCAGCACGACCCTAGCTTGCGGCCCACCTTGGGCCGAGCAGGCCGGAGTCCGCCTGGACCTAACTGCATGCCTGGTGGGGCAGACGCGTCTTTGGGCCGCCGGACACCGACCTTGGAGAGAGCATCATGGGAAGCTAAATGAAAAATGAAAATCCCGGCATCATGAACTATAAACTGGTTAGCAGATGATGGATATACCAGCGATGAGAGGGAGTAGGACATACCATCGGAACGTTGAAGAGTGTTTTGACCGATTGTTTGGATCTCTATGCGGACATCCGAAGAGATGGATGCTACATGGATACGGTGCCAATGTAAGCCAAGCCAACGCCCCAGCGTCAGCTGCCTCGGCAGATTCCAATGCCATCGCCGAACGGACTCTCGTAATGAAGTCGAGGAGCGTCGGCGAGAAGAGAATACTAGTTATGGAGAGACGAGACCGCATGGAAAACGGAACAGGGAACCCATGAAAGACGCAAGACGTCAACACGGCCCACAATCCTCTAATAAAACCATCATGGCTTAGAGGCCGGAATGGAGGACTAATCGGTGACGCGGGATTTCTGGAGGTCTCTGGATCGCGGTGTGACGGTGTGAGTGGGGGAGAGGTACCTGGTAAGGTTGAGGGGGGTCTATTGTGTAGTACAGGTAGATTCGAAATGGGTCCTCGGCTGGGACACGGACGCTGGAGGAACAAAGTACCTCCTCCGTAGCCCGAGAAACCCGAGAAAAGGAGGAAAGTCGGGAACAAAAGGGAAATGCACTCCTGGGAAGAAACAGGAACATCCATGGATCCCATGCAGATTCCTTCCAGTTCTCTTTTCTTCACTACATCCACCCATGTCCTTCATCCGGAAGGTGCGGGGAAGGGCTCAACCCCTCCCGGGTCGTCACCGACACCCAGGTACCGGTAGTTGAAGCACAAAATTGCGATTCCAGGTTTCTTTTGCCCGATCGTTCAGGCATTCCAACGTGATTCCAGTCAAGTTTCTTTGCGTCACGTCACTTGCATCGCGTTCCAAGTTTTGGATTCCAACTTCGGGTGCGGAGTTGGGATTTAGGGCTCCCTGATCAAGACGGCCTAACAGCAGCGTCATAAACAGCAACGAGGGGTATGAAACATTTGTATCTGCTCTTCGGTGAAGGCTCGCCTCCTTCATCGACTACTATCGCCACTGTCTTAGTGTATCTCAATCCCGGGCAGCTGGCTGGATGGACATGGAATCCTTCTTGACTGCCGGCACGTCTCCCTGGTACTCTCGTCGGTTCCGCATCATATACAAGATTGTCCGACATCGTGGAGCATCGGATGTTGCTCATCGGATATGCAACACACCACGAGACCTCTGGTATGTCAAACCCATCATTTGGCTCCCCCACATCATCTGCGAGCCCGCTTGGTTCAGGCGACTGGATACAACTTTGCACAAGTACACGCGGCTGGTGTACGAGTGCTGCCGGATTGCGGCGTTTGAGCTGATAAGCCATCGATTGGATGATGGTGTTCTTTGTGATGGAGGGTCGTGGGACTCGGGAGGATCCATCCATGACCTGGGATGGCCATAGCCGCTGACGAAAGTCCCAGCCCTCCCATCACCCCGCTTCTTCTTCTTCAGCCCTACGAACTAACCCCTGCACATTCCAATACCACCCCGACCGGGATCGCGGCTCTTTGCAGCGGGTGCCAAGAACACGCCTTGCAGCCCCGAGACGAGAGGCGGGGCACAACAACAAAACACCAAGGCCAACCCGCCCTGCGTCTACGCAGCATAACACTGGATTGCATCGTATTTCATTCTCAGCGAAGTTTTTGCACGGGAGCAACAAAACCCCACCCGCCACCTTACTCATCGTTAAACAGCTTACAAAACGCCGGCCTTCGGGCTGGTCACTTGATCTGGGCAACGCCTGGTTCAAATTGAACATCCGCCCCCGGTTTGGTGCAACCCTACTCTTGAGGAAGATCCACCCGCCAACTAATCTAGGGCGACAAGCGACACTAGCACATGTACTTACATGCAGAGCACGAACGTCACGTTAAAGGCTTTGACGGCAGGATGGTTTTGAGGCTCCCAAATATGTCCGCCGAACAATCAACCGCTGTCAGGAAGACAACTGGCTTACCGACTCACGCAGCCGTCATACCGCTATTTTGTGTGCTCATAAACGCGGCAGCGAAATAATGCTGCGTCGCGAAGCCTGGTATGCGCAAGGTCCAGCAGAGAGGCCGCCGTTGAAGCGACCCCAATCCTTCGAGGCTGGTTGGTCAAAACCAAGTCTTGGCTCAGCTGGCTATGTTGTGCCGATGCCACAATGACCCCGAATCATCCGTGTTCAGCTTTGCCGCCACACATCTCTACCCGAGACGGCTCTGTTCGATGAAACGGAAGGATCTGGGATACTGCAGGCGGATCTCCGCAAGGACACACCGGGACTTTAGGACTTAGAAACGATACCCACACTTTCTCGATGCCCTCAGCCCCAGTTTTGTCGTGTTACTCGCCTCTTAGGCGATTCGAACTCCTGATGCCACAACTTCCCTGGGTTGCCGCATCATCCAACGATGCTCGTGACATGTCACAACGTCCATGAGCTGGACTCATGAGTGGCCGAGATACGGCATCGATGCTACCGCGCCGCAGACGGAGAGTTCACCCGGTCCGGTCCTCGCGTTGTTCACCCAGCCAGGCTGTCCGCGGCACAATGTCTCACGGCGGCCCTCAAGCCTGTGCTCCACCCAGTGACTTCCTGCCACGGGCAAGTGGGAAACGAAAAGATGGCCTGTGGGGATACTTAGCTCACAGTTTGCTCAAGGCAGATTCCACCGAGCTAGGCGGGAGGCGCCTTACGTCACCAAACCTCATTGTCGCCATTGCCGCAGAGACTCTAGGTTCTACGGAAAGTTCCGAAGGGCCAGCCCCTCCTCCCGCCGATGCCCGTCTTGTGTTTGTATGTTTTCGATATCGACCTCCAATTATCCCCACATGACGTATTCAGGTCAACTGCGAGAACCGCCCATATCTGATACGAGGCTCTTTGGATCCGTGTAAACTCTCCGGTCTTCCAGAGCCAACCAACGTGCCCAGTCGATACTGTCATGCAAGACAAGTCGCTGATCGTTCCGCTGTGGCGGCCTCTCTCGTTGACCACTCTTTATATGACCTCGAGTTATTGGTCCCGGGCCATGATCCGGTATTGCATCACACACTCGATTGGTCGATGTCGTTAGGGAGTGGACGGTCATGAGCGTCTGTCCGCATTCCTGCCCTGTAAGCCTATCTCGAATGGTTGATGGGGATGAGGTTGGCAGCCATCAGTTCAAGCGGGTGGAGCGGTGATAATCGTCCCGATAATAGCAGAGCCTCGGTCGTATCGCTGCGACACGACCAACAACAAGGCTCTGAGCCCTGCGGTGGATCCCTGACCGCCTCGATGGCAACATCCAAGCTCGCCTCCTGCAAGGCATTGCAATATTGGACCCCGTCAGGGCTTCGGGAAGGCTTTGATGAGGCTCAACCAACCAACCAACCAACCACAACAATCACAACACCTCCGGGATATAATCACACCCCTAAACGAACATACCGTCGGCAAGATGACATGAACGCAACCAGACACTTAGGCATTTACGTAACTCATGACTATAACCTCACCCCGTCCCTAACTATCTGCTTTTCCATAGGTGCCTCTGTGTGCCTCTGTAGACTTATGCCTCCGCCTCAGCTTTCTCTCCTCGACTGGTCGCGCGGTCTTTCCGGCATGGCACCAGGAAGTCCCACGCAGATGAAGAGATCTTGGAATCTGCGTGGCGTTACGTGACATGAGCGGCAACGGGCGGCAAGAGCTTGGTGCCCGAAATGCATGTGAGGGGAGGCTGGCACACCTACGGGAGCTTCTGTTTCCACGCCGCTTCATTCCACACTAAACACAACCCAGGCTTCTCACACACTCATTTCGCACACATCGTCAAGCCAAACAAGGACAGACAGAAGAATAACAAGCAATCACCCCGGGTCCACTTGAGGATTGTACCGTGTTGTGTCTTTGTATGTACGATAGCCACCGCAACCCCAACGGACAAGAAAATAGAAATAATGGATGGGACTATAAATTCGAAAAGGAGGCGGCCAGAAAATGAAGTGATTCCACCAAGTACCCAAACGCCAACAACCAACAAGGAGAACAAAAAGGTGCCAATAAAAGAACAAAAACAATCAAATCCAAACGCCACGTGCCCAAGCCATCCGTTATAGACACCCATTACCACATACACCCGCACCATCTGAACCGGGACAGCTTCCTAACTATCCACACCCGCCCTCACACCTCCGGGCAAGGATACCCCGAGGCCAGCAGTAGGGCCTGCCCCGGGTCCTGAGGGAGCCCCAAGATCCGCCTCGTCCTCCATCATCTTGATCAGGTCATCCAGGTTCTCATCTAGCATCTCGTGGTCCTCGGGAGGCAGACACGAGTGCAGCAGGCGGGTGTAGCGGTCGATCTTATCCCCCGTACCCGTGAGGCCGCGGGCCTCGACGTAGTCCGCTTCTGCGCGGCGTTGTTCTTCAAGCAGATCGCGCAGTTCTGCGGCAAGGCGGAGCCGCTCGGCTGGTGTGTCGGCGGCAGAACCACCGTTGAGCTGCTCAGCACTCTCGCTAGGTTGCTCGCCGTTGGCTCTGTTCTCGCCATTCGAGGCTGCGCCGTCACCATTGACTGCAGCAAGCTGCTTCGCCACGGCGTCTTGGACGACGATGCGGTTTTGATGGGTCAGGTATGCCAAGACTCGTTTGGAGAGTTCGGCAGCCTCAGCCTCGGTCTTTGCGGCGACATCGTCGGCCTCCAAACGGGCCTCGATGTCGGCGACGGCAGCGCGCAGGTTGGCAAGCTCAGCCTGCGTGTTGAGCAGGATGCGACGAGCCTCTTTTTCCGCTTCGTCCTTTTCATCGAGCTCATTCTCATAGCTCTGGGCAAGATCCTGGAACTTTTGAAGGACAAGCGGGGTGATGCGCGACTGGACCGTGTTGGCTGCTTCACTGCGGAAGCTGACCTGTGCCAACTTTGCCTCAGAATCACCAAGAGCATCGCGGAAGGCGTTGTGGCGTTGGGAGTCAGGAGCGAAGGGGCTGGAAGACCGTTGGGGAGGGCCACGATTCTTGTGGCTTCTGGAGGTATTCAGCTCCCGAATGAGATCCTCGGCCCGCAGGCCCTCGTTGTTGGGAATGTCGGTGGAGGCGCCGCGACCCAGCAGGGCACGAATACACTTGCGGGCATTGGCCATGGCCGCCAGGTGGACAGCAGTGTTCCCATCTTTGTCCTGGGCATCGATCAGACGCTGTACTTCGTCCGCGGAGCGCGTCTCCTGCAGCTTGTTGAGGATGTTGTCAAGATAATATCGCGAACATGAGTGGCTGGCAACACGGCCGCCCTTCATGGTGGCAGCATGGTGAATCACGGTACAGCCATTGTCATCACGCTCATCGACGGTGCTGAAGAGCTCCTTCATGACTAGCGGGAAGGTCTGCTTTTCGTAACAGTTGGTGAAGCTGACGGCGCGCATAAACGGGGTTTCGCCCCGGATGTTGCGGGAGGCCAGGTTGCAGTTGAACCTCTTGAGCTGCTTAATGACTTCGACATCTCCCATGGCTGAAGCCCAATGCAAGGCAGTATGACCTTCCGAATCAATGGGCCAGTCGGGCTGGAAGTTTGTCGGGGGGTCGGGACGGATGGCAGGCTGCTCGTTTCTAGAGAGCAAGAAATAATCAAGCAGTTCGTCGCCGTAAACAGCGTGCTGTTGTTCCGTAAGGTCTTGCAACATCTCCTCGCGCTTACGCTTGCGATGACCGGTTGAGAAATGCGACATGTCGTATCGATCGTCCTCGGCCATATACGAAGCTGAGGCGACGGTGAGATTGTCCGGGGTGTCATCCTCGTTCATTTGGCTCGCGTTGTCGTACTCGTCCTGGACAACGGCACCTTCGGCGATTCTGTGTGAGAAGCCGGTGGGTTTCGACAGATGGGGATGTCTGCCGGTAGACTTACTGCCCCATTTTGGAACAGCAGGCCTGGCTTTTGGGGCCTTTGGCTTGCTGGCATGCCTCGGCGCGGGTGGTGGACTCTGGTCGCCTGGCTGGAACTCGAATATGGGCCTCAGGCGCTCATAGACGTTATTCCGGTGGGCGAGAGCCTCGCCGGCCTCGAGGGGGATCCAAGTTCCTGAACGAGTCAGCAGAGAAGGGGAGACAATGTTGAGGAAATCGCACCTTGGTATTTCCCGTAGCCGCCTTGGATCTTCTCGTGGACGTCTTTTTGGACATCGCGCTCCAGAATCCTGGTGCGCGCAGGTTTGTCAAAACCGGCTGCTTTGAGAATGTGGGTGGCATTGATCCAGTTGTCCTCTCGACGGCGCATAACATGTTCTTTCAAGTCAGGGCCAAACTGGTACTCATAGACGGGGATCTGGAGACGCCATGGTGCTTGGTCAGTTTCGCAATATATGCAGATACTAGGGTAGAAACGGACGAGCAGCAGTGTTAGGAAATACTGACACCGCTATACGTAGCGCTGTATATCCCCGCCTTGGGGTGGTCGGCGGCCATGTTGCAGATTAAGAGCGACCAATATCGCACGGCTCACTGATACGAAGTCGACGACAACCGCAGCGACAGAAACAGGACTCAACAGGAGTCGCTAACACGTAGGATCGCCGACTGACTCGAAAACAGAACACTGGCTCGGCGTAGAGATATTTAAGGAACGGGCAGGAGGTTCGATGCCTTGATCTGCTTCGGTGGTCGATGACAGAGTCAATGCGGGCGCTTGGTGCGATGTCTGGCCGGCCGCGTTCTCGCTGTGCAATTCACTGCGTGTCGCTCGTTTTGAATGCGCTGCGCGAGGCTGGCAGAGGATTACTCGATCCAACATCCAATGGGCGATTGCAGACAAGAGGGCGGCAGTCGTTGGCTGGAGGGGAGGTCGGAACGAAATCGCGAAAAAGACGCGTGCGGTCAGGTCCTGGTCGGCCTTGGTCGAGAAGAGAGACGCGACTGACGCGAATCTCCTTAATTGAGCTCCCCGCACGTGATGCGCGGGCGGGACCCTGGTCAGATGGGGCGAGCGGTTAGGATCAGGGTTAGGGTGCAGTCTTGAGTGAAGGGTTAGGGTTTCAGAAGCGCATGGCTTCTAACGGCAGAACCAACGAAGCTGACACTAACCCTTTCTTTGTAAATGAACCACGAACGCTTGCAAGGGACGGCAATACCACATAACGACATTCAGAGCTCGCAAGAACGGCTGTCGACGTCGTTGTCTGTGGGTGAGATCAGGGCAGTCTTTGATGCCGAAGTTCCGCACGTGACCCGAGGAACAGCCATCGAAAGTTGGCCATTGTCCTCCACAAGGCATGGCCTGCCTTCTCATCGCCTGGAAACTCTCCCGGCTGTGGCCCGTCCTCCATCCTCCATGTTTTGGGCTGCGCTGGTTTCCGGAACCCGAGTCCTTCATTCTCCCTCTCATCCACGAACCTAATCGAGGATATAAGTCCTTCCTTTACAATAGCCCGTGGAGGTATTGTTATGTAGTTCTCTAACTCACAACCCTTCTGGCCATCATATCTCGTGCCCATCGGAAGTCGGGTTTTCCCGAGGCACCTTCCCGTCAGGCTGCTTGCGACACCCCAAACCGTCCTTTTTGAGTTCATGTGATGTTGCCAGAAAGCCCGCAGCTTTGGCGCAACGGACGCCCCACAACCATCCCAAAAGGGAATCAACTGCAGGCCGTCGTTGGCAATGATTGGCAGATCCCCCACAGATCGGGAAGCGCAGCTGTGGACGTCACCTGTCTGCCGGGTCCCGAGAGACCCGTCAGGGGGTCCCGGAGTCACTACCCACCACCTGGCCCAGACTTCCAGGTTCCCAGGTCATGCTCCTCTTCTCCCCTTCTCCATCTTCCAAACCCCATTGCAAATCGCAACATTGCTGCTAGCAATTGCGAATTTGCCTGGGAAATATTCTTTTGTTCATCCTTGTTTTGATAAACCTATCTTCGCGGACACATTCAACCTCAAGTCTGTTTTGATGGCGCTCGACGTCACTCAGCGTTTCATTCGCACCCGAACCCCTCAGAACAACCTCGACAAACCGTCCTGAAACCCCCTACCACAGGGGCGACTACGATCAACCCTAGAACCCAGCTATTTCTGGAACCGGAGCCACGGATCAGCCTCGCCACCCACCACAGATCTTCCAGACGAGGCTGCTCCTGAACCATGCTGAGGTCCAACGACCCACGCTGTGCCGAACCTCTGCTGACGTCCCGCGATCACGACGATTATTGTCCCGACTGCGATTGCGACTGCGACGTCACCCGTGGCCGTCCCCTGTACCGCACGTTTGTACGCCAAGCGGACCTACCGTGCCAGGCGGCTTCCACAACTCTCGCGTCCTCGGCTTCTCCAGCACAGCCCATGACGACTCGAACCAACACGGGGGGGAGCACCGGGCTGCTCCGCTCCCGCAGCCCGCCCCAAGCTACGGCTGCCGCAGCGCGCGCTGAGGCGCGCCGTCGGTATGCCTACGCAGCTTTCTTCCTTACCACTTCGCTCATCTCTTTCACGGTCCAGACCATGCTCGCATCCCACATCCAACACGACCTCGGCTGGGACAAGGCGTACTGCATGCTCTTTCTCACCCACAGCTCATGGGTCTTTCTGTGGCCGTCGCAGTTTCTGATCCTCCATCTTCTTGATGGCCGGCGCCGGAGACGGCGCAGCGCGGGAGCAGGACACATGTCCTGGCGGAGGTTTTGGGATGAGCATTGGAGAACATTGCGGGGGATTGCCTTGGCTGTAGAAACGCGGGACATCCGCGCAGCTAAGGCAGCGAATACCCCAAACGATTTGCTCGACTATGGTCACTCGCCGTGGCCATACCTGGCCAAGACCACCGCTGTGGTAACCTCTGCCTTGACCGTTGCCGGACTGACCTGGTATCTGGCTGTCAGCATGACCACGCCAAGCGACTTAACGGCGATCTACAACTGCAGCGCCTTCTTTGCTTACGCATTCTCGGTACCCCTGCTGAAGGAGCGTCTCCGCCTCGACAAGATGCTGGCTGTCGCCGTCGCTATTGCAGGGGTCCTGATCGTGGCGTACGGCGATGGCTCAGGGTCTTCTTCCGAAGCATCAGCAACAGTCAACACCGATGCTGGCAGTGGCCAGCCGGGCCTGATTGACCCTGCGACACGCTTCCTGGGAAACATCATCATTGGGATCGGATCTGTTCTCTACGGCCTGTATGAGGTCCTCTACAAGCGCTACGCATGTCCGCCAGAGGGACTTGACGCCACTCGCGGTGTTATATTCGCCAATACCTTCGGTAGCTTGATGGGCGCCTTCACACTGTTGGTCTTGTGGATTCCACTGCCATTGCTACATGTCCTTGGCTGGGAGACATTTGAAGTTCCTACAGGGCGCACCGCCTGGTTGTTGTTCATCAGTGTCATCATGAACATGGTTTTCTCTGGATCTTTCCTGACGCTCATCTCCTTGACCAGCCCGGTTTTGAGCTCCGTCGCTGCGTTACTCACCATCTTCATCGTTGCCATTGCGGATTGGTGGCTCACGGGGGTTCCCTTGAGTCCAGCAGCTGTTCTTGGCTGCTCTCTCATCATTGCCGCGTTCGCCATGTTAAGTTGGAGTACTTGGCGGGAGATGAACGAGGAGGCGAACCGTAAGCAAGATGATTTGAGCAGTGATGACGATGACTGAGGTCTGCGGTGGTTCAAGCCTGGTTATGAAAATCATGACAGGACAATGGGTTCATGTCCCTCAAGTAAATATCATAGAGCCATAGAGCATAGACTCACTTTTCTTGCGTCCAAAAGTTAAGGGGGATCGCAAAGAGGATACAGCAGCGGCTTCGCTCAGCTGCACTTTCCGTGAGTGATAAGGTCCAGCTACCAATATGGCATGTACTTCAACAGCCTAGCTCTTCTAATGAAAGCTCGGAAGTCTGTCTCTAGGCTTTGCCCAAGCAGCCGAAAAAGTGGCTGTGTTATCAGTGAATGACCCTTGGTAGACTCGGTGCTGTCCGGGACAAAGAAGCCGATAATACTCTGATTAGGTTGAGAGAACAATCATGTTGCTGCACCTCTTACAATTCAATCCGCCGTTTTGTCTCGACCATGTCAACAACAAAGCAACTCATTACCCTAAACGGAATCACTCTGGGATCATTTCCTGAGGAACCATAATCAAGGGCACTATGGCCGAGACGCTGCAAGCATGCCCGCTCTCTTTCAACAACAACCTGAGATCACCGCAACCTCAAGAACTGGTCATCAAGAAGTGGTGAAACTTCTTCACGGTCTACCTTGAGAACCAAGCCATCATTACGGTCCAGCACAGGAGGGACTTCGATCTCTCAAACCTTGGCAAGCAGGTCAAGGATTTAGCATGGGGAAACACAGTTCTGATCAGAATCATCCATGACCGCGTCGTTTTTGGCCGATCTACCATCGGTGGTCACACGGTCACGAACCAAGGACAGACGGGGGAGCGGATCATGAAGTTAAACGAGACTGGATGAAATGTACGTCATACTTTGTTCGAAGTGGAAGGCAACTAGTCTCGGACAGCGACCAGAATTCTTCATTTGTTGAGACACGCGGACAATACCTTGTTTGATAATCCTCATTTAGTCCTCGGAAATCGAAAGATGACAGTGAAGCTC
Organism: Mycothermus thermophilus; assembly: GCF_041956435.1. Taxonomy (NCBI): domain Eukaryota; kingdom Fungi; phylum Ascomycota; class Sordariomycetes; order Sordariales; family Chaetomiaceae; genus Mycothermus; species Mycothermus thermophilus. The sequence goes on along the minus strand of NW_027191431.1, from coordinate 3,394,089 downwards.
ATGCCACTACGCCGCGGGCTCGGAGTGGTCATATTGAAGACACAAAATATTCGTTCTTCCAAGGGAACGATCGTGAACACCGCGACGAACCAAGAGCTGGCGTTTATCAAGAGCGACAGATGGAACGCTCGGGAGTTATTAACTCGGCAGCAAACGTACAAGGTCATGGTAGAGCCTCATGTTGATTTTGCCGTTATTTCTGCCATGAATGTCGTGCTTTGATGAGTTCTTCTATGAGGGAAAACGACGAGAGCCTCTGGTGGTTGGTGGCAGACGGATGCTGGGAGGTGTCGGTGACTGAGAGGACCTGGTCTATTGTGGTTTCAGATGCCCTCAAAGTCATCACTTGCTTCACTTTTTCAGAACCACCAATCAGGCTCCCATAGGGCGGCGGCGGTAATCTTGAAGCCCCTAGTAATATCAGGGATGTAGAACAAAAATATCTCACTATGCCACGCGATGTCATCAGAGACATGATCCATACCTAGGACCCAGTCGATGTTCTATTCCCACCCTACGTGGTTACCTAGCCAGAGAGAGGAAGGTTTCACGCGCTTTTTGGAATCACCAATGTGATGTCTTGATGTCTAAACCGGTGGTGGAAGGCATATCCTGCAGGCGTGTGATTTCTCACATCCAAACGACATGGCCCGCGCGGGTGAGATCATCTATCTTTGTCGGGGGCTGGTCCCAATGATGGCTTTCGGATTGCCTGAGATTCAGCCCCATTGATACCTACTTTCGTCCGACAACATCAAATCCCAGGGTAAGATAGTAGTAGAAGGGTAATCCTGGGTCTATCACATGCGGAAAGGAACGCGAGACGTGAGGTATGAGGCCGCGTCTAATGCTTCACTCCGAAAGCGCCCATCACTTTGGCCGTAGTAATACCGCAGGCCCTTTGCCATCCCACTCCGCATTCCCACGACTTGACCATCGGATCTTATCGTCACGCTTCACGGCTGAGTCTCCTGCCTCCCAAAGCTTGGTGGTGCTTGGCGAGCGTTACTTGATGGCACCCCGCGAGGGTCCAAAACGGCCCCGCTCCGCGCGTGGCTAAGCTAGCTGCCCGATCAGGGAGGTAACATCGATCGGTCGAAGCACCCGGGACGTACACATCCTCTCCGTCGCCGGACTTCGGCAGTCAGCCTTGGCATCTCATTCACAGGCATGCCCCTCGTTACTGTTTGCGGCGCAGTCTGGGGAAACATATTGCAATTCCCGACAAAGTTCCATGGGGCTGGTCCGGGCGTGACAGACCGGAGGTCAGTCGGCGCTAGGTAATAGAGCCTAAACCACCGACTACCCCTGATCATTGGTACGTGAGGATAGATTTCTCGTGACACCCTAGCTCATTTCGTGACTTGAATCCTGACTCCCGTCGTTCATGGGTAGGATCACTCTCGGCAACCTCACATCGCCCATCGGAGTGGCATGTAGGGGAAGACCCAGAGGAGAGACTGACAAACAAGGCAACCACCTAACATCCACCATCGGCAAGCCGAGGCCTTATCTCGTGGGATTACAGGATCACACAGGCGCGCGTCTTGCGGCCTCACCATACCCCGCAGCGTCGACGGTGAGCCGACAAGTTCATGGGCAACGGAGGATTACCGGGTATCACGCTCCTAGCCTCGACTGGGTTCATCATGGCGGGCGGTCTGGTGTCCGATCAGGAAGGAAGCCAAGCGATATGACAGCCCGGTCTCCGGCTCGGGGTCCATCGCTAGGTCAAACGTGGGGAACGACCTTCCGGAATTTGTCATGGTCACCGCGCGAGGCTCCGGGAACGCGGGAGGAGGATGGAGATCAGTTACGAGTCCCCATCGCGACGACAACATTGGGGCTATTCTATTAGGTCCGCTGGCATAGGAATGAAGCATATATAGAACATCATCCGGCTCCTTGGTCGTGATGATTTCCAGGATCAACCCAGGGAACTCAAGGGTTTTTTAATTACTACCCGGCCTTGGCTCCCGCTCGTGCTTCTGTCAATCTTCATCGGCATCTTCTGTTGGTTACTCACCATGCGGTTCACTGCTCTCGCTTTCGCCGCTGCGGCGGCCCGTGGCGTCTTCGCCGCTCCTCGCCCGGACGACAGCCGTAGCACCTTCGGCTGCGCTGCTCCGGAGCCTGATGCTGAGCACCGTCGCATCTCGCAGATGTTCGCCGCCCAGGAGGCCGAGGTGGTCGCCTCTGGCAACTTCACCATGATGGCCACTGTCACCATCGACACCTACTTCCACGTCGTGGCCTCGTCCACCTCCCTGAGCGGTGGCTATGTCACCGTATGTCCTCCCCTGCGCAATAGACCACGTTGGATGAAGGATGGTACGCTAACTCAACCCAGGACAAGATGCTCTACGACCAACTGGATGTGCTCAACGCCGCCTACGCCCCTCACGGCTTCCAGTTCAACCTCAAGGAGATCACCCGCACGGTGAACGCTCAGTGGGCTGTTGACGGCAACGGCTACGAGATGACTATGAAGCGCCAGCTCCGCAAGGGCAGCTATGCTGCTCTCAACATCTACTTCCTCAAGGACCTCGGCTCCAACATGGGCTACTGCTACTTCCCGACCTCGGGCGCCGGTGCTGGCACCACCACTCGCATCCGGGACGGCTGCACCGTGCTCTACAGCACCGTCCCCGGCGGCAGCAAGACCAACTACAACCTCGGTCACACCGTCACCCACGAGGTCGGCCACTGGATGGGCCTGTACCACACCTTCCAGGGCGGCTGCAACGGCGTCGGTGACTCGGTTGCCGACACCCCCGCCCAGGCCAGCGCCTCCAGCGGCTGCCCCATCGGCCGTGACTCGTGCCCCAACCAGCCCGGTCTTGACCCCATCCACAACTACATGGACTACTCTTATGAGTGAGTATCCCCTGAATTTCGTATGGGATCAACGACGCAAAAGCTAACAGGTGTTTCACAGCTCTTGCTACGAGGAGTTCACCCCTGGCCAGCGCGCTCGCATGGAGAGCTTCTGGAAGGCCTACCGCCAGGGCAAATAAATGGCTCTGGGGTTTCAGGGCCAAGAGTCTTTAATGATACGGGGTAACGCTCGGAGCGGACTGAGCCATACTCGATATACGTGATGGCTTGGCATGGCGGGAATGAGATGAAGTGACGACGATGGCATGTACACCGGATTATGTATTGTTTATGTTACATACTCTCAGCGCTGTTCAATTTATTTTATATTGATGCCCCATTCAATACCGTTCTTCCTTAACCTGCATGCTGGTGGTCACCTTGTAATAGTAGACTGGACCAGAAACCCATCGCAGCGAGATGGGTAAGGGTGCATGATTATGGATTGGTCTTGATATTGCAGGCTCATGACGCTGATGTCCCCTCGATGTTGCTTTCCTCCACCGATAACGGAAAACTGTGCCAGTCCTTCCACCACTCCTTGCCTGCCTGCGGCCAAACCTTTCTCCAGACAGCCTCAGCGCGAGGTATATACTCGGGGTCAATAAAATCTTCTGCCTCATCGTAGCGGTTCTCGAACGTGCGCACTGTCACCTCTTCGACCCAGCTGCGTGTACATATCAACCGCCGTGAACGCCACATGCCCATCATCGGCAATACGCGCAATGTGTCCCATTCACAGGATGCTCTCGGCTCGATAGCAAGGTTTTCAAGCGGCGACACTGGTATTTGATGCTCTGGGCCTGCTCGAGCCATCTCCCTGGTGATGACAACCCAAATCTCGCGCGCCAGAGCTCCGTCCACGGCAAGATTCCGCAAAACCTTGCACGCCGCAAAGTATTGGAATGCTCTCTGCTTTGGCGGGTTGTCTTTGAGGCTCTCGTAAACAAGAGTGTACTTTTCCATATCGCAGTCCAACACCAAACGAAGCTTTTTAAGCCGCGTCATGCGTCCAAGAGCGCGGTACAAGGCGACTTCCTGGGAGTCGCCGTTCGAGCGGAGGACACGCAACTGCAAGTCCTCGAGGCGTGGACAGGAGCGTGCCATGGCCAAGATCGTCTCAGAGTCCAAGGAGTCGTCACTAGTGAGTCTCAAGTGCAGTTTTCGCAGTGTGGGTCCCAAACGCGAAAAGATGAGCTTCAGATGCTCCTGTCGGATCTTGACGAGCCAGACCAGCTCCTCCAATGGCGGCAACACACGCAGTAATGCGGCTGCCTCAGCTGGATGAATTGGATCGATGACCAGAGAACGGAGCGATCGGAACCAAGTATGGCCGGGCATACGCAGGACCTTGATCATCTTTGGCACACTTAAGGTCGAGTGGTTGCAGCGATGCCCGTAGCGGCGGAGGGTGCTGAGGTCAAGGTATGATTCCAGCTCGTGGAGACACGTTACAAATGGTGATCGCCATTCAGGATCGCATGAGCCCGTTATCACAAGCGTTTCGAGTGGGAGACGTATGCGAGGCGTCGAGGACCCCGGAGGGTTTTGTTCGCCGAAGAAACCCTGCCACCGGGCTTTTGGCGTCTCGCGGATCATTGTGTTCGCCATGGCCGTTAACGAATAGTGTCTCCGGAAATGAACATGGAGGTGCCTGAGCCGAGGCATAAGTCCGGAGCCCAGCGCTTCGCGAAATGCTTCCCTGTTATAGCTGTAGCGGGGTTCCGAGTCGTGGGATTCTAGGATGGTACTGATGCTGTAAAGGCAGGGCGACGTAAGGAGCGCATACTCGTCTGGATCGATGCGAGGTGCGCCCTCCCGTGCCTGAGGGACCGGTTGGTAGAGGCTGCGTAGGCTGAAGGTCGAGACATGAAGACGGCTGGATCGGTGGTGTTGGCGTAGTACCGAGAGCACACACGCCGGAATTTGCTCGGTGCAAGAATACACCAGGTCGGTAAGGCCCGTCAAGCGCGCAAGAAACTGGGCGAAGGGGAGCCAGGCCTTGTTTTGGGCCTGCTTCTGGGCCGGTGTCTGGAGGGGGGAACTGGGGTTAAAGGGAATGTTTTGTGTCAAGTCTCCATCTTCATCGCCGCTAGCCCCAGGCGTGCTGCTATGCTTCTCGTCGATGACTGTAACTCGGCGGACGTAACGAAAGAGGTCATCCGGACCAAGGACAACATTCTCGAAATGGCTGATGTCGCGCCATAACTTCTCCTCATCGCGTATGATGAACCGGATGCGAGCAACCCGCCCAGCTGCCGTCCCCTTATAGCAGGCTGCACTCACGAGAGACAAAGTAAACAAACTCTGCCGGGGAAGAAATTGGCAGATGCGGTGGAAGAGCTCTAGGGGAAGGGTTTCGAGGGGGTTTTGTGACGCCATCGCAATATCCAAACTTTGTGAGAACTTGGGGAACAATGCTGAAATCACACACAAGTGCTTTATATGTTGAGACGATTTCCACGAGAAACAACGTTAAATATAGCATGCCTGGGATGCTCCATCCGTGCAGGGCGCACCGCCGTGTGGCAGTGCCACCGGAGTAGGTCTGGTAACTATGTCCTGTACATGAAGTGACGATCGCCAAGAGCAGACCTTGGAGTCCCTGGGAGTAATCAGATCGGGCGTTGTTTGGGGCCCGGCAGAGCTCAGTTACAGCAGAAGGGAAAGACTGATAAATTCCTACTTCTGGTATGGGGCTTTGTGGGTCATGGTCGTGTGGCTGAGTACGCCCAACTGTTTCTACCTGCTTCAGTCTGAATGAAGCATGAGAGGTCGACATCAACGTGTCAGCTCGGCTTGATTGACTCTTGGAGAAAATAGCTGGTTGCAACCGGGCAAGCCACCAAAGCCACTTGCCAAGAGCTTGCCGAGAGATGCTCTCTCCTCGTTCCTGTCCCCCGGATCCACTTGCTCTCCCAAATCGGTGTGACTCAAGGTGGACACTCCGTATGACCACGGCTATCAGGTTCGACGACAATCCTAGATCCAGCCCTTGAGGACGATCGCATCTGGTCTACCCATCGCATTGTTTGTTTTCAACTACTTGACCCGGTAATCTGCCTACCTTACTCTATTTTGCAAAAGAATTACCTGCATAATATTACCCACGTCCTCTACCTAATTGCTCTTTCACCACCTCCAAAACACGGCATAATTACCTGTCTTCAAGATGGATGCCGGCGCCCTCCAACTAGACAGTCTTTCCCTCGACATAATCCACAGCATATTGCAATGTCTTCCACGCAAGAGCTTATTGAAGTTATCGGAAGCCAGTCGGCTGTGGATGCGGTTAACAGCGTCAGAATTGTTTCAGCATCTCCGGTTCAGAGTGTTCGATAAAACGAGGCTCACCGAGGACATCGACTGGTGGAGGTCGATTCTTGGTCGAGAGGAGAGATTTCGCCAAGTTCGGCGAGTCTCCGTGACCGGAATCATGGTGAAAGGCGTCATATTTTCCCGAAACTCCATGGTGTCAAACAAGCCCTACGAGAGGGAAATGGACGACATGGCTGATGACCTCACTGAGGATGTCGGGGATTTCGTACCCCCTCCACTGACCGGGAAGTACAAAGAAGCCCAGAGTGAAGCATGGGACCCGTTTACTGAGTTCCTAGTAAACCTCCCTACCTTGACGGATCTCATATACGGTTGCTCTACCCCAGTACCGCTCTGCCTGCTTCAGCTGTTGCACTATCGCCACCCAGGCTGCCGCTTGCACGTCTCAACCTTCACTCTACCGAGTACCTGGACAGATCCAGCTGCCGATATTGACCCGGACGATTTCGGACTCTTGACCTTCCCGAGCCTTCACAGCATTCGCATTGGCGCCCAAGGCACCGCTTTTACCGACGTGATGGTGGCGCACATGTTGTTGTGCCAATGGGGTCCCCGGTTGAAGCACGTACACATCTCTCGCAACACCAACGTCACCGAAGATGGAATTGAACCGTCGGGAACAGGGCTTGGATGGTGGAAATCCTTCTTCCCCAATGTCCAGTCCAGCATGTTTAAGATTCCTGAAGCTCCCTCCTTGGCTCAACTAGACACATTGTGTTTGAACGACGAGGAAGGAGAGCCAAGACATATCGAGGCATGGGCTTCGTGCGTTGATTTCGCCTTCCTTCGTCGCTTTAGCTACCGAGGGTTCATCACCACGGCCTTTCTGCAAACCTTGATAAAAAAGGCCGCCGATCCCAGTCATGGAGGAGCGGGATGGTTCCGCTCGTTGCGTTCGCTCCATCTCAACATTAGGCAGGACATGGAAATTAGACGGGAGGAATATCCACGGTCAACTATTTACGACCCCCTAGTCGCCGAGTTCCTTTCTCTGCTACCGCCGCTGGAACACCTCACCATTGATGGTGAGGTTGGCGTAGGAACCATAGCAGCAATCCTCAGTCACCATGGTGCCACACTCCGCAAGCTGCATCTTCCAGCCCCATTTGAAGCATTCAACCTTAGTTTCGACTCGATAGCGAGTCTCTCGCAAAAGTGCCCGCGTCTTGAAGACGTGCGACTTTGCGTGAACCGCATGAAGGGGGAGATCTGGGCGTACCGCGCCGTGGGTCACCTGCCCAGGCTGAGGCGTGCGCATATTGTGCTGGATTGTTTGGAAGAGTACCGGACGTACTTTTTGAATAAGGGCGTGATTTCCTTGGTGGCCATCGAAGATCATCTCCAGCCAGAGGCGCTTGACGTTGTCCGTAGGACTACCAAACTCTTTGCCATGGATAGGGTGCTGGCGCAGGAAATTTGGGACGTCATCAACGAGCACAGGACGGTCAAATACAAGGAGCTCAGAGGGAAAGCCCTGCCGCCCCTTGAGAAACTCGTGGTCGGCCCGCACGTGCCTGTGCCGGGTTTACTTGGGTGGCGTGGCTGGGGTCCCTATTACAGAAGCCTAGGCACCTGGGCGGTGTGGATTGGGAGACGTTGGGAATGTACAAGGGCGGATCTTGACCACAGGGGCGTCAGGAAGCGAGGCCTGCGGCGTGGTGTTATTGTTCACGAAAAGCCCAGGCTCGAACCGGAGTTCAAGAGGGAAGGGTGGGGGGCATTTGACCTAGGGTCGCTGATTGATTTTGAGGACGAGAACGTGTGGGATAGCATTTGGCCAGAGGGGGATGGTCGAGAAGCGCAAGATAGGTGGCATAGTTTTCCACCGGGGACGCTGGGAGAGGACACTGGTGGTGATTCGGTTGACAAAGAATGGGCGGAATCAGTTTTCAGCATGTATTAATCATGTCTCTCACCTTCCCGATCTCGGGAACTCGGTGAGACAGAGGAATATGGGTATCTGTTTCTGCTACTCAAGAGCTAAGTATGCCGTAATAGTCGTCTGCTTTCTTCCTTCCCTTGAGGCTCCTGAGGTGCTAGAACAACTCAGGACCAAAGAAACCCCAGTTCATTGACATCCACCGCCCAGAGAGCCAATGGTCCGATACTGTGCTTTGCAGCCCCTGAGTTCTAGTCACTAACCCTAACCCCTGTTAGTGAGTGCAATCGATGTCCAGACTCCTGGCGCCAAGAGAACTCGACGAAAGAGCTGCCAGGCAACAACAAGGCCTATTGACCTGCTCGTTACCGCCCCAAAGTGGCGGACATGATCTCGCCCTTTGGATTTTCTTCCTTGTTTTCGATGACAGCGGCCTTTGTGGTTATTTGTCTGCGTTGCGCAATCTCTCATACTTTGGGTACCTCTATTCTGCTTCGACACAACCATGACTGGTAATCTGGAGCGCCTTCCCCTGGAAATTGTGGACAACATATGCCGCTACACTCCCCGTCGCGATCTCTTCAAGTTATCTCTGGCAAATCGTTTCTGTGACAGAATAACTGAGCGATATCGATTTTCGCATATCCGCATCAAGACAACATGCAACTGGGACCTGAGGCGCAACGTGGATCGCTGGGAATCCATCCTCGGCCGGAATAATCGCTTCAGTTATGTGCGCCGAGTCATCGTCTTCGGGGTGATGAACGAAGACGCGGCGTACATCTCTTGTCCTGAGCATCACTGGCAAAAAGCTCCGCCTTTCTGGGATGACGGAGACGATATGGAAAAGGAGGATCTGACCCAGAATATCAATGACATTCATGTTCAGGACAGAAGCCTGGGGTCGGATTCTCTGCATGCTCAAACCCGGAACGAGGCATGGCTTCCGCTAGCAAAGTTCCTTGAACGAGTCACCGACTTGACGGATCTGGCATACGCCTGCCCGCAGCAGATTCCTAGTTGCGTGTTGGCCACCTTGCGCCAACACCACCCAAGATCTCGCTTGCATGTTTCAAGAGTCCACTTCCGTGATGTCATCAGCCATTTCGGAACAGATCAGGCCAAAGACCGTCTTGAGGAGGAGGACGTACTCCTGACTTCCCCGTGTCTGTACAGCATTCGCATCACCGACGAACCCGGCCCAGATGGTACCATTGCGCCGCGTATTGAGGAGGCCGTCCTGCGCTTGATCCAGAGCGGCCGAGCCTCCCGACTCAGATACATACACAACCTCACCAGGCGATTTGAAGACCAGCAGCTGGACCTCTCCACGATATTACAGCGACTGACACCCATCGCAGAAGTCCCGACAAAGCCGGAGTTGGTCGAACTACACACATTACGCTTCACAGAAACCTACGCCCCAGAGTCGCTCCTCGGGTGGAGCACCTTGGTTGACTTTTCTCACCTCCGGCACTTCGAGTTCCAGAAAGTGACCATCAGTGCACTGCAACTCTTCATCTCCCATGTCCGAAGTGGCGGCAATGGATGGTTCCGAGCTCTGCGGTCGCTTAACTTCATGTTTGATTATCACGACCTCCCTTGGACTGACGACGCATCGGTGGTGGAATCACTGGCTATCGAGTTGTTTTCTCTCCTGCCGCCGCTCGAGGCCCTAACTCTGCAACGTTTCACAAGCCCCAAGTTCTTAGAGTCGATTCTGTACCGCCACGGTCCCGCGCTCCGCAAGTTGTTCCTCCCCACTGCCCCCCGGAGGAAGTGTTGCCTCAATGCCGACCAGGTGCTCGACATTGCACGCCATTGTCCCCGGCTTCAAGATCTCCGCATATCCGTCAGCCGTTGTCGTGGGGGCCGTGAAGAAGTGGCTGTCTATCGCGCTCTAGGCCGGATTCCTCACCTACGCCGATCCCAGCTTAACCTGGTGTGCGATGGCGAGACCGACACGGAACTTGTAAACGCAGCCTTCTGGTCAACAACCTCCCATATCCTGCCGGCGGAGGGGACCGAAACGGTCCGAAAAGTGATGTTGAACATGGCTACAGACAAAACTCTAGCACGAGCGATCTGGGACTCCATCATGAAAGAGGGGACAAGCAAACTCGAAAAGCTCTTGATCGAGCCGGACAGATGGTCCGGGCATTGGGGAGGTTATGGTTTTGCCGACACTCTCGAATTCTGGGCCCAATGGATTGGGAGGAACTGGGTGTGCGAAAGGGTGGAGAAGCCGTCTGATGACAGCGAGCCGAGGGGGGATGTTGAGGTGCGAGAGGAGATTGATCCGGACTTCCCTCCAGACTCCAGTTATATGAAACGACTAATGGACACTAATGGTGTGGAAGTCTGGGAGAGTATGTGGCCGTCGAAAGGGGAGGATTGGTGGGAGGAGTGGCATAGCTGCCCTCTTCAAAAGGGAGATGAAGTCGATGAGGGTGCGACAGTGTGACCATGAAGGCACTTCACCTGCTGCGCGTTGCTGAACCAAGGGATCAAGCAACATCTTTCCCTCAATACATGTTAATACCACCTGCGATCGCAGCCAACATGACTGAATCATGTACATAAATCCTTGAGTCCCGCCCCTAATTATTCTTTTGCATTCTCACCGAGGTGGGCACCCAAGCTCTCCAAGCAGCTCCATGCTCTGGCCTACATCCTTCCGACCACCTCCTAGTGCGTCACGATGCTATATAAAAGCCTTCACTTTCCTTGGCCCATGTTCATGTGACTGGTCTACCATCCCGTACTCTTGGCAATGCATCTCTGTCGCTACCATCAATAACCCTAACCCTTGACTACAGGCCCAAGCCAAGCTGGTGCCTGAGGCTCGGAGTTTGGCATCAGGTACGCGAGTTCGCTCGACCGCCGCCTTGGCTTGTGAACATCTCTCAACAGACAACGGTTCATGACGATTGTCTGCATTCACCACTCCTCCACCCGATCAAATTAAATTGAGCTTCCAGTCCTTGATCCCACACAAACATGGCTCTTACCCTTGAGGCTCTCCCGTCGGAACTTCTGGATGCCATCTTCCGCTACCTTCCTCGGCACAGTTTGTCCTGCTTGTCGCTGACAAGCCGGCTTTGGGCCCAAATAACCGAGAGACAGCGATTCTCCCAAGTCTACCTCAAGATCACCGACCCGCAGAGCCTCCAGCGAGATGTCGATCAGTGGCACGCCATTCTCAGCCGGAACGATCGATTTCGGCATGTCCGCCGCCTTATTGTCGCCGGAATTATGGACCCTGAACCAGATCTGCGCCACCCGCAACGGCAACGACAACGCGATTTCTGGGACGAAGATCTCGATGCCAAAGCGGATGACCTTGCTGACGATTCTTTGTTCTATGATTATCATGGCTCCTTTCGGATTGATAAGCCATGGCACGAAGCATGGTACCCTTTGGTCCAGTTCCTGGCCAGCGTCCGTGACCTGATGGATTTCGCGTACACCTGCCCACAGCCCATGCCCCTCTGTGTCTTCAATGCATTGCAGGAGCACCATCCGAGAATTCGCTGGCATATATCGCACTTCAACCTAGCCGACTATCCTGATGGCGAGAGTCAAACTCGGAGGGCCAACCACGGAGTGGATGGAAAGTCATTATTGAGGTCACCGTGCCTTTATAGCATCCGCATTTTCGGCCCCAAAACCGAAGAAGCCCTCGTACAACTCATTCAAAGTGGAGGTGCCTCCCAGCTCAGGCATATACACAATGCAACCACTCGGGGCTTCTTTCGTAGCCAGGATTTCCAAACGGCACCACATCAACCAGGTCCGTCACCAGAAGTTCCGACAACGCCACTAGCCCAACTCCGCACATTACTCTTCACGGGCTACGCCTACAGGCCACAGGCGGTGATGGTCTGGAGCACGTTTGTTGACTTCAGCAATCTTCGGCACTTCGAGTACGACTGTGACGTGTCCAAGGATTTGTTGCAACTTTTTATCTCCAAAGCTGGGAATAGCGGCAAAGCATGGTTTCGCACACTTCGTTCACTCGGCCTGACATTCGATATATGGGGATCAAACTACAACTCTGCAGAAATGGACGTTTTACTTGACCGGTTTCTCTCTCTCCTGCCACCTCTTGAGTCGCTAAGCCTGCAGGGGCACGTGGGGCCTCTGTCCATGGAAACCATCCTGTCTCGCCACGGCCCAACACTCCGCACACTGCTCCTCCCGACATATAGCAAGAAGGAGCTTCCAAACTGCGTTGACGCCCAGCAGGTCCTCAACATCGCACGCAGTTGCCCGCGTCTTCAAGACATACGTGTGCGTGTACGCCGTTGCCATGGCGGCCAGAAGGAAGCAGCAGTTTACCGCGCCCTTGGTCGCATTCCCCTGCTGCGTCGAGCCCAGGTGACCCTGGACTGCGAGGGCGACTATGACCAAGACTTGGTCAATGAGCAGGTAGAAATCCCTGTTCCAGCCGAAGGCGTGATATTATTGGGACCAGAGGCGGCCGAAGCTGTCCGCAGAACTGTGATGAATCTCGCTGTCGACAAGGAACTGGCTCTGGCGATTTGGAGGGCCATCACGGAGAATAGGACGAACCAGCTCGAAAAGCTTTTCGTCGACACGGATGTGCCCGTGGATGAATTCTTCGACGAGCTGGTTCAATGGGGACTATGGATTGGGAGATCATGGGTGTGCAAAAGAGTTGAGCGGTTGTACAACACCGGGTCAAGCCGTGCTGGAGTTGAGATTGTGGTTCAGGAGAGGCATAGGGACCCAGAACGCCCTCGTGAATCTGATGAATTAGACCGACTGGTGGATAATTCGAATGGGGTGGATGTGTGGCAGAGCATCTGGCCGTCGAAGCGGGAGGAGTGGTGGGAAGACTGGCATAGCTGTCCGCTTGATATAGTGGAGGATGTCGATGAGTGAGAGGGTGGCAAAGTCGAACATTAATCCGGAGTTATCTACTGTTGGCTGCTGTGGAAATACAACATCTATACTTACAACCCTAACCCGTGAACGCCTTGCTCGCTGTGTCCACCGGTGCCGGCTGGCGTGACAGGGAACAGGCAACAACCTCATGATCCTTTCACCGCCTCGGAGTTGTGGACAGCCTGGAAGACTTCCGCCATTGTGTTTGATCTCCTGGGTTCTACGCCGACGCGTTCCGTGACCGTCTGTGCGCGTTTTGCAGTTTTTCTTGATTCTTTCTTATACAGTCTCACCGCAAACATGGTTGGAAATCTCGAAGCCCTCCCCCGGGAAGTTCTCGACAACATCTGTCGCCACACTTCTCCACGCACGCTCTTCAACTTGTCGCTGGTGAATCAGCTCTGGGCCCAGCTAACGGAGCGGTATCGATTCTCACATATCCGCATCGAGCCCACGTGTAGCCGGGACCTGGATCGCGATATCAAGCACTGGGAAGATATTCTTAGTGTGAACAATCGGTTCCGCTATGTTCGCCGAGTCACTGTCTTCGGGGTCATGAAAGAGGACGCCGCGTTCGAGTATGTTCCTACTGACGAACTCGACTCAAATAAAATCCCCGGCTTCTTGGATGATGAAGAGGACATCGAAAAAAATGATCTTACCCACGACATCGATATGTATGTGCAAGAAAAAGACGGGTCAGATTATGACCTGGATCGCGATCGGAATGAAGCATGGCTTCCGTTGGCCAGCTTTCTGTTGGAACGAGTCACCGACTTGGAGGATATGGTGTATACCTGCCCGCAGCAGATACCTACCTGCGTTTTATCCGTGTTGCGACGGCGCCACCCGACATGTCGTTTGCATGTCTCCTATGTCCGCTTCCGCGATGTCATCAAGCAGACCGGAACGAGCCGTGACATGGACCCCACAGAAGAAGACGCACTTCTCACCTCGCCGTGTCTATACAGCATCCGCATAATAGACGACCTCGATCATGATAACGATGACGATGATTACGCTATCTCCGCGACACGTATGGAGGAGGTGGTGGTGCGTGTCATCCAAAGCGGACGGGCTCCCCGCCTCAGACACATATACAACGATGCCAGCCGAGCTTCCGAATTTGAGCTTACAGTGCAACAACCGGTACCATCTTCAGAAGCTCGGACAAGCCGGCAACTAGCCGAATTGCACACATTACGCTTCACCAACCAGTTTTACACAGCAGAGTCGCTCGCGGCCTGGGCCAACGTGGTGGACTTTTCCACCATTCGGAACTTTGAGTACGTTGATGTGGACATTGATAAGCTGCAGCTCTTGGTGTCCGGTGTCAACGGCGATGACAAAGCATGGTTCCGAGCTCTTCGGTCACTTCACTTAACATTCCGTTATTATGCCAATGATATGACAACCCCTTCACTTCGCGAATATATGTCGAAGATGGAATCACTGGCTGTCGACTTATTTTCGTTTCTGCCACCGCTCGAGATGCTAAGTTTGGAGTGTTTCATCACTCCATGGCTCCTGGAGACGATTCTGTCCCACCACGGCCCCATGCTCCGCAGGCTGTTTCTCCCTAGCAACGACACCAAGCTGATAAGGTTTGTTGATGCCAACAAGATTCACGACCTTGCACGACGCTGTCCCCGCCTTCAGGACCTCAAGCTGCGCGTCAGCCGTTGTCGTGGTGGTCGCGAAGAAGTCGCTGCCTACCACGCCATCGGCCAGATCCCCCAGCTACGCCGAGTCGAGCTTATGTTGGGTTGCGACGGGGAAGTCCGCGAGGACGTAACCAACGCACCGCCTTTGATGCCAGCAATTTCCCCTGATATTATCCCGTTGTCGGCGGAGGCGACCGAAGAAGTCAGGAAAGTGATCTTGAACCTGGCCACAGACAAGCGGCTTGCACGAGAGATCTGGGATGCAATCACGAAGCGGGGAACGACTAAACTGGAGGGGCTTTTGATCAGGCCAGACTGGAACGCCGCGGCATACTTGGGACGTTCCCGCCTCCCTCCCCGTCTAGTAGACTGGGCCCACTGGATTGGGAGACATTGGGTGTGCAAGAAAGCCCAGAGACTGTCAGATAATGGCGAGCCGCGGGTGGGCGTTGAGGTGAGAGAACAGGTTACAGACTTGTATCCACACCCGAGTCGAATGCATCGAGTGGTGGACACCAATGGGGTGGATGTTTGGGAGACAATGTGGCCGTCGAAGGGGGGGAACTGGTGGGATGAGTGGGAAAGTTGCCCTCTCCAGACCGGAACTGAAGTCCAAGAGGATAAGGGTGTGACAGCATGAACATGACGGCGCTCCACTCTCTGTGCCGTTGAGCAAATACATCATATGAAGGATCAAGAATATGACAGTGCCAGTTGTATAGACCAACTAATGGCTGTCACTAACGCTACAGCACTATCCCTACTCCTCACTCTTCCTCCTTCACTTTCCGTCCATCGTCCTCGTCGCTCCTCACCACATTCATATCAACGGCCAGAAACCCTTTCGCCTTTAGTTGGCGTTCTGGGCCGCGCGCCTCCTGCGCCAACCGCCAGGCCAGGGCCAGCCACCACCGCCGGGGAAGCCAGGCCAGCCACCGCCAGGGAAGCCAGGGAAGAGGCCACCACCGCCGGGCTGGACGGGGCCGGTGGGGTTCATGACACCACCCTTCTCAGTCCAGAAAGCAGCCGGGTTGAGAGGCTTGTTGGCGTTGACATCGACACCGAAGCGGATCCAGGCGAAGATGCCCTCCTGCAGGGTGTTGCCGACGAGAGCGTAGCGAACAATCGGGTCATCGCCGTTAGCGCCGGCGCGGAAGAGGAAGTCGTTGACGTTCTCGATGATGGCCATGCGGTTGGTGTTGTAGGGAGGCAGCTGCTCGACGGCGTAGATGAGGTTCTGGTCGAAGTAGATCTGGCCGATCTGAGCAGCACGGCCGCCAGTGATGGTATTGTTGGGCTGCTTGGTGGCGCCAAGGTAGACGACGGCTGTGGGGATCGTTAGTGTCTGATTCATTTTGGGAGCTGGTGAGAGCAGGACATACCGTGGATGTGGGTGGTGCGCCCGTCGTAGTGGCCGGGGAAGAGAGTGTCGAAGGAGGCAATGCCGTGGCTATCGGTTGGCTGGACGCCACGGAGGGTGGTGCCGTTGAGGATGGAAGCATCGTTGGGGTCGCCCATGCCGGGGTAGCCCTGGACACCGACGTAGATACCCTAAGAAACAAAGTCAGTATCAGTCAGTTCCCTCAATCTCGAGCAGTGTCACTCACCGTCGCGTTGGAGCTCCAGATGTCGACATAGGCGTTGGGCACCGTCTGGCAGGTGCGGTAGTCGACGACCTGGATGGCCAGGGTCACGGGGACACCGGCCTCGCCGTTGGTAATGTCCTTGCGGATCTCCTCACCCTGGACGTCTAAAGGATTCACTGTTAGCACGCCATCCCTGAATCGAGCCTCCACATGTGTTCCCCAGGGTGTGACTTACAGAGAGGGCCCAGGTCGACGGTGGGAGTGAGCACGCAAGCACCAGAGTCCGAGAACAGGGTGCTAAGATCCATGCCCTTGGTCACGGTCTTGTTGCTCTTGTGGTCGATGCGCGACACGGAGAGGTAGTCACGCGGGCTGATCTTGGGCCTGGAGAGTAGCTGTTGTCAGCATCGCTGTCACACCAACGTCCTTTGCTCCTCAAACGGCAGACTCACTTCTCGCGGATACCCAGCCTCTGCCTCAGCCGGGCGATCTCGGCGCCGTGGACCTCAACGGTGCGCTTGACGAACTCAGGCTCCTCGAACTTCCAGGCGCAGTGGTCGAGGTTGCGCCTGTAGAGGGGGCCCTGGGGCACCACATCCTTGTGGCCCGGGTGGGCAAAGGCGGGCGCGGCGGCGAGCAGCGCGCTCGCGAACAGGTTCTTGAGCGTCATGGCTCCGGCGATCAGGTTGGACTCTTTGTTCACGGCAGGATGGCAAAGAGTGGGAGACGCGCGGTGGTAAGCCAAGATCGAGGAGGGAAGGACGACTGTCACCGATTCGGGGGGAGGGAGGCCGATTTATTTACCTCACGACTGCCCCCTCCATGTCTACTACCAAGCAGAGCCAACCTCACGGTTGCTCCGCTACATGCTACATCCGCAGCTCCGTCCGCCGTGTGGTCTCCCGGGTCACGGCTCCGATCGTCCAAGTGGGAAGCACCAGCAATATCCGGGTGGTATCATGGAAATTCACCCGAAGGCAGGTGGTTTCGTCGGGCCCGCGGGGATCAAGACAAGGGGGCATGTGGCAAGGGGGGGTATACCAGGTGCGGACGGTGAGGTCGACGCGTCAATACCACCTCCCTTCGAGCCATCTAGTTTGCACAGGCCCATCACCGAAATACTGCCCGGATACAGACAGCACGCCGTGGGCCCGCTTGCATATGGCGCAAACACAGAACCTTACATTCGTCACGGAGCTGATTGGCCTAGCCCACGGCATGCGGTGGCAGACGCTGTCCTCGGCGCCGTTACGCCAAGGCCCGGTTCCCCGGATTTTAATCTCCGCTTGTAACGGCGCAAGGTGCCCAGCGGCGAATCGGGTGGTCCGGCGAAGGGCGGGCGTTTTAAGCGCCGGTTAAAACAGAGATGGAAGGATGGCAAGCAAACAACCCAGCCCTGGTCGTGTCTAGCCCAGCCAGTTGCAGCCAGCGCCCTGTGCAGATCCTAACCGGAGGAGCTGCCCTAAAGCGTCCATCTCTCTGTACAGAACGAGTTGGCTTGCGTCAGAACATTCCGCGGTATATTAACCCGACGTCTACCCGTTGCAACGCTCTCGCAGCATGACGACTCCCCCTTGGTATGCCCTGTATATTGAAGTAGCATCCAGACGCCGGGATGGTGCCGCCCCATCTAGATTACGGCTTGCGAATCGCTCTCCTCGGCAGTTGACCTGGATGGCGAGCCGACGGCGCCATTCGGTTCGCTCGACAGCCTCCCAACTTGCGACAAAAGTTTATTTTTCCCGCCGTTGGGCTGCCCTTGTGAGGTTGCTCTTTTCGACCCTTCGCACAATGGATGTTACCTCCCGGCCCACCAGCTAGCACCCAACTTGACACTCGTTTGCCGAATTCCGGTCACTTCCTCTGCTTGTTTTCTAGTATTCCACAGGAGCGCCCACGTCATCACCCTACCCGCCTGCTGGCGCCGAGGGTCTCCCGGCTTTTGAGGCCGGGATTATTTCTTTTGATCGCTTTCGCTCTGTTACTTGCCCCTGGCCCTGGATATTGAGGTGGTCTCCTCGATAACATGCAGTCAGCAGCACCACCACGGCGGGTAAAATGCCCAGAGTTACCTGTCAGGGTATAACATGGAAAGCAGTAGCGCCTGAACATGGCACAAGCGAGCCAAGGTTTCCTGTGGGCATCCCTACGTCCTCTCGGATGAGACCTACTATATAGCTGCTGACGACGACTTGCATATTAACGTGAAGTTGATTTGCCTGACAGGAAGCCAATGGGGGCGGTTCGAGTTTCCTCTTCCTTCCTCGAGGATATGGTGCTTACAATGCATCCAGGGGTTGCCGTAGATGTTCCAGAGATGAACGTCGATCACGGTGCTGTGTAAGAAGCCCCTGCTGAATGTCAACCAACGCTCGAGCGGTATCGGTCCGCAATATCAGAGCAGAAAAGATCGAACCATGCGGCCTTCGGGTACAGCCGCATCAGTTGGGGTCTGAATGTTGAGCTGGAAAGGTAAAAGACCCAAACTATACCCGACGGCATTGAAGACGCGTAAGTAGCGACTATGTATGCTATATTCCAAATGGCGTGATTCACTGCCTCGAAACCGATCGCGAGTTTCAGGCAAATGTCGGTGTTAGCTTTCCAACTACCTAGTACTCCGTGCCGTGGCTCAGATGGCTCGTGTGTCCAATTCTCATCCCATTACCGGTAGATCACCAGCTATGACAACAGAAAAATGTACATACCAACATAGTGATGACACGATATGCTCCCTTCGCCACATCTCCTCTAACCTGGCATACCTTGACCTAGCATCAAGCAGTCAGCCAAGCTCCAAGCCACGAGTCAGTGGCGTCCGAGGCATCCAACAACAACCAGGCTTGGCCTGCACCTCCTCCCAGCGCCAACCACAGCGGAGACTGCTATCCTGGCATATTCCCCAGGCTAAGCTTCTCGGAACCATCTCCGAGACCGCGTCCCAACAACGCTCCACCATAATAACGTCGGCTACTACCTCCATAAAACATCAAAAACCAGGCTTACGCAATCAGGGTAGTATAGTACCAACTACTCTATAGTAGCACTCAAGAAACCAGCACAAAGCAGAATGTCCACGACCACCGACTCAACCACCGCCCCAGCAGCAGCTCCGGCCCCCACCGCAGCAGCAACGCCCTGGTACGCAGCCTACCCCGCCCCCAAGTCCGAGGTGGTCACCATTTCCCGGGAGGAGGTTTTGTTTCTGCTCAGGGCAGCGGTGGCGGCCTCTCCCGATGAGCAGAATCAACATCAACAGCAAGGCCAGGGGAAAAAGCGGGACTTTGTCCTGGTTGATCTCCGACGCAACGATTTCGAGGGCGGCACCATCCGCGGATCCGTCAACCTGCCGGCGCAGAGCCTGCCCCTGACGTTGCCGGCTGTTTATGCCCTGTTCAAACAGGCAGGGGTGAAGAAGGTCATTTTCTATTGTGGTAGGGATCGGTTTTCCTGTTTGTTTACTTTGTTCTTGTTTCGGAGTTTTGAGACCAGCGGACACAAGCTTGTATCCAATCTCCGTCTCATCCAACGCACTGCTCTGGATTGAAGAGATCGCTCATGCGTTCCAGGCTCGTCCACCGGCCGGGGAAGCCGCGCTACGGGTTGGCTGGCCGATCACATCGCGGCTGTCGGCGACAAGGAGATGCACAGCCTGGCGCTTGCCGGAGGAATCAAAGGTTGGGCGGCAGCGGGGCCGGAGTATGTTGAGTGGATGGACGGCTATGACGCGGCGGTGTGGGCCAAGAGCGCTCCGGGATGTTGAGGCGGAACTCATGAACAAACACAACAGCGATAGGAGTTGTATACCGTCGAGGGCTATACACAGTAGAGCGCCACGTAAGCCATTTGCTACTGCTATCAATATGATGGCGCTAAAGCGCTTGATGCCGTGCCTTCGATCTTCTGTTCGCCATGGGTCTCAGTTGCCCAATGCAGAATAGCAGGGCGCGTCCTCACTGATGTCGCGATTCCTCGAAGTGACCCCATCTGATAAACATCCGACATCTGTCTCATCCGTCCTCAACGGCGTCCTATTCTGGGTCCATTCGGCAATAATTCCCCTTCAATGGACCTGCTTGCGAGCGATATCACACATCGCTGGCGCAGTTCGGTCTGGTCA
This sequence comes from Mycothermus thermophilus, assembly GCF_041956435.1. Lineage (NCBI taxonomy): Eukaryota > Fungi > Ascomycota > Sordariomycetes > Sordariales > Chaetomiaceae > Mycothermus > Mycothermus thermophilus. Next base: position 3,373,713 of record NW_027191431.1, on the reverse strand, counting down.
TCTTTTTTGCCGGAAGGCGTGGTTTGGAGGTCGAACTGACCATCCATCCTGAAGCACGGGCTATTTCGACCTCTCTCCGGGTGCTGACGTGGCAGCAAAGAGTCGAAATTGGCGCAATCAAGAGCGCGAATGGGCCGGGGACATGTCCAGGGAGGAGCTTTGCCGTGTCCGAGGGAGGCATCAAGCGTGGCCCATATCTCGGATGGCATGCTGCTTCGCACGGAGAGTAGGCAATGATCGCGTGTGGACCGGACATCCCTGAGCTGCAAGAACAACGTATCCCTCCTCAATGCGGCGCCGGCTGCGGGTTATTCCCAACCGTCTTGTACAGATCCCTCAACTCGAACGCCTCGTGGGCCCCCTCGGGCACCTCGCCGATCACGCGCGCCGGCTGGCCCGCGACGATGCTGAAGCTCGGGATCACCATGTTCGGGGGCACGACGGTACCGTCGAGGATGCGCACGTAGTCCTTGATGATTGCGAACTCGCCGATGACGGACCCGGCGCCGATATGCACGTGGCTGCCGACCGAGGCGGCTTGGACGACGGCGCCGGGGCCGACGAAGACGTGGTCGCCCATGCGGAGAGGCATGTAGGTGAAGGCTCTGGAGAAACGAAGAGCGCGCGGTCGGTCAGGATAGTGATTCGCTGGGGATGTTGAGGGAGACGGCGCGCAACTCACCCCTTGTAGAACCTCCCTGGCGGGCGCAGGCAGCAGTTCCGGCTCAGGAAGCAGTACCGGCCGATGGAGACGGCGGTGTTGTTCTGGGGAGCGGAGTTACCGCCGGACTGGGAGGAGGACGGTTGGATGGTGCGAACCAAATCGCCGCGGATCATGGCGTCGGGCTGAATGACCGTCTTGCCGCCGAGCATGATGTTCTGGGTGCCGACGAGGGTGGCCTTGCGGGCGACCTTGTTGCCCGTGTCGGTCTCGATGTACTCGCCCCTCGGCGGCCGGCGGGACGACATTGTGGCGGCGGCTCGGGCTTTTGTGGTTATCAGGAAACTCGGGTTGCTGTGCTGTGGTGGGTTTTGTCAGAAAACCGTCAAGGTTCTGGAGCTCTGTCGCGGTTTGAGTTGCGGGCGCGTCAAATGTCTTGGCATCTCACATCGTTGGGTGTTGCCAAGAAGCAACCTTCCCACATCACCACCACCACCACGATCTCCATAGGAGATGGGCTGGAGGCAACTTGTACTCCGTATATCAGGATTTAGGGCATATGTGATTGCAAGGATGCAGCAAACATCTCGGCTGGAAGACATCAACCAGAGTTAGTTATCCTAGGTACCTATCCGAGAAACAAAAGCCTTATGTATTTACTTATTGCGATAGGTATCGCAAAGTGCGTCATTCCATCACTTCAGGGGGTTTGGGCTCATAATCACGCAGCTGCGCAAGCCACCTCTCGCGAGTGCAACAAATTCTGGGTCCGAAAACGTGAATTGAACACCACGCTGCGTCAGCTCATCCCGCAGCCTGTCAACCTCATCCTCCCTCCAGCATCCGTCCCAGTCTGCGGAACCCCTGCAATGGAGATGCACCGACTTTATACGGGGCAAATGCCGAATAATCAATTCGCCCGCCTCTGGCACTCCGAATTGCAGAAATGCCCGAGCAATGTTCCTTTTGTGCCCCATCTGATACCGAAATGTTTCAAGGTTGGGGCATTGGCGCAGGATCTCATCCAGCCTCTGGGCATTCATATAACTCTCCCTATATTCCAACGTCTTGAGGTTCGGGTACTTCACATTGGGACGCAGAAAAGAACGTGGCCCGCCAAACACCACGGCGAGGCTTGTGAGACTTTGAGCGGCCTTCTGGATAGTAGGGTTGTCCACTATCGGGGCAAGCGTATCGTCGTCCGGAATGGCCAACGAGATATGTTGTAGGTTTGGAAGAGGCGCCGTGAAATTAAACTCGCCCTTGCACCAGTGCAGCTGAAGCCCAAGAGACTCGATTTGCGGGCAGAGGCTGACGAGAACGTCAACGACGGCATAAGCCCAGGGATCGGCAGGATGCCTATTGACTCCGCTAAAGTCGATCGGCGCCATACGGGAGATGCGCTCGCTGCGGCGTTCGCCCTTGGGGTCAGGAAGTCTTTCCAGGTACCGGCGGTGGCCTCGCTCGATGAAGTACTTTCGAAGCTCCTCATCAATGTCGTTCTTGGTGGGACGGACATGGTTGCTGATTCGCAGGCTGCGAGCATGGCATGCAAGATCAGGACGAGCAAGAAGAGTGGTCGCCAGATGCCACCAGCGGCGGGAATACAGATGCCGGTAGAGGAGGCGGGTTGCGATATGGTTGAGGTGGCGCGACGTCAGGCAGAGTGCTGCCAGCGCCAACAGGTTCGAGTAAGGAGACCACTCGTAAATAGCCGAACCATAGCGAGGGTCTGGGGCTATGAGCATCTCATTCCGGGTTGTGTCGTGGCAAAAGTATCCAAAGATAGTCTCGAGGAGTTCAGGAGGGAGCTTTTCGATGGCCGCCATGTTGTGTGGATGGGTGCCCAGCGATGGCTGTCTCTCTCTCGTCCGCCGAGGAATATGGAATTGAGTCGAGTTCGCTGTCCTCACAAGATGTTCAAGCCGGGCATGACCTTTATATCCACCAAGTCCTTGATGAATAAGGAGGCTGGCATCTAGGCAGATGGGGACAAGGGCGGCTATGGTCTGCGGACCCGGCCTTTGGTGGAGGATTTGTGAACAGTGATGCCTTGCGCTCGTTCGGGAACGGCAGCCTGCAGACGGAATCACAGGGAAGACACAACCCTAACCCTAGCCTCAGCCAGGCACAAGCGGAGAGAGAGAGACAAAACATAAATGTCCAACATATGGGGTGGTAATCATGTCGTAGGGGGTTCATGGTATGGAGGAGAAATAGTTGTTGCAGGCTGCCTGAGCGAGCTAGATACAACCAGAAATTTGAAATCAGACTTGGGCCCGGCAGTTTTCGTCAAGGCCACTTGGCACATCCACTGACCCAGAACGGCGACACGTGGTTTTTGATTGACTCAACTGAAGTACCTCCAGAACGCCTCCCAATACCCATTCTTGAGCTTTCCCACCCAGTGCCGGTACATTATCTTGAGACTTTGGTCGTCTACAGGGACGTCCGGTCGTCTAGCCTTCGTCAACCAACCCTCACTGCTATGGTCCTGTACAACGATGGGGTCCTTGGCGAGTTCGTCGAGAATCGGTTTGAAGGGCGGGTGTTCGGGAATCTCCGGTGGCCATGTGGCCCTGACGATATCCAGGACGTGGGGCGCACCAATATTCATGGCTCCAGAAAGGAGGGCTTTGGTGGCAAAGTCCTCGAACGACCCGTACTCGAGTGCCTTGGCCAGGCAGCAGGCGACGAGCCTCGCCATGAAGCCAGTACGGCTGGACTCCTGGTTGACGAGGACGTCGGGCGGGTTGGGGTAGAGGTACTTTCCGTGGTACAGAAAATATACAAAGGAATGGGCGACGCCAGCAGAGTAGCACTGTAGGTCCACGGCCTGACTCTCAGGGATCACCCACGAGAGAAGCTTGGGACACTTTGCAGCCACAATATTTCGATGGACAGATAAGCGAACATCGGAAATGAGGTCGATATGGATGATCTTGTCTGAATAAGTTCTGGTACATTGGCAGTAAGTGTTAATAAGTTGGCTGTGTAGTAAGTCGGATAGGGGAAAGGTGATAAGTTCTCACGATTCAGGCCATTTGTAATGCCAGGGGTCTGGAACAATGGGATAGCTCGGCTCATGCTCACCGTCACGAGACGGCCCCTCGCCAGGCTGATCGGCCATGTTGACGGTTGCGGTGAGTGATATTTGCCGGGCTTCTGGGCGGGTTCGATTGTCTTCAGTGGTTTGCGGGGAACTGCTGTTCAACCTTGGGGGACGAGAACTAGCAGCAAGTGCACAAACAGGTCCTGCCTCAGGCTGGTATTAATCCTCTCCCATGCCTCATATCCATTGCTTGCTGTGTTCTTCATGGTTGAGAACCGGGTGACGGAGAGTTCTAAATGAAGCAAGGATTGACACGACTACGCAAAAGGTGCTTGACGGCCTGCTGCGGGTTGGTGACAAGAGGCTGGCTGAACTCACATATTTGGATCACGTATGTAAGTTTGAAGCCTAATTACTCAGGACTGGCTTACCCAGGGCATCGATGGCAGCTCGCATCACCGCAGCTGAGGAGCCCCTCTCGGTCCAATTAGAAGCCTAATTGTCACAAAAGCCATCACCATGTGTTCTCACGACAGCAGTAGTGTGGATCTCCAACCTTAGAATCTAGAGGATATGAGTACCCCGACGTATCCAACTTCCCATAACCCCGCTTCTGGGCTACCTCCGTACCTCAGCTGCTCCCGCCAGAGCTCAACTGCCTGAACGAAGTATTCCATCCCATCCATAACAAACGGGAACCGGCATGCTCAAAGAAGGCCGGCTTGGGAAACTCACCAACCTGGAAGGTGAGGCAGCAAGGCCGTCACAGGCATTGCTTTCCGGAGCTCGTCCACGGAGTGAGAGGAAGGAGCACAGCGAAAAGCCATGAAATAGCACAAAGACCCATCTGTTAGTGCAGGCCAAATTGTGTAGTGCAAAATTGATCCTGTCGACTACCACTCTAACAGAGAATTCGTGATGGGTACGTCATGATACCTCATGCGGCGGATTGGTGTTCTTGCCTGGATGCCCGGATATGCGACCCCAACCCACACCCGCCAAGCCCCACCCGCTCACACACACACTTTGTGCAAGTCATGTTTGACGACGAGAGCTCAAACTCAGCGCACCTGACCCACCACTTCTTCACATCCAGCCGAGCCCAACTATTATGTACATACACATTTGAGCAAAGCTAAGGTACTACGGCTCACCAATGGCACTTCGCCCACCTCCGCAACCCACCATCGACCCCGCCAACCCCAACATCTGGCGCTGGGACGACATCGGGCTGACCCTCATCCACAACTTCATCACCGAAGCCGAAGAAGCCGCTTTAATCGCCGGCTTCGACGCTCACAAAACCAACACTCCACAGCCAAAACAACCCCCCAATCCCAAGAAACGCATCAGCCAACACTTTGGCTACCAGTTCGACTACACCACCTTCTCCGCCTCTCCCGACAACCATGTCCCCGTCCCGGACTACATCGCTTCCTTCCTCCCCCGCCTGCCCAGCGGGATACCGGGCCAACCTCTGCTGCGCATCCCAGACCAGCTGACTGTGCAGTACTACCCGCCTGGATCCGGCATCCCGCCGCATGTCGACACGCACTCGGCCTTCGGCGAGGCGCTGTACAGCCTGTCCTACGGCAGCGCGGTGCCGATGCAGTTCCGCCTGGCCGGGCCCAACGATGCGCGGAAGTTGCGCCTGCCCAAGCGGTCTCTGGCGGCGACCAACGGTGACTCGGCACAGCCATCTGCTTCTCCTTCGCCGCTACCTGGCTCATCACCCCGTCCAAATCCATCGGGACATTGCCAGGCGGAGAACGGAGAGGGGAAGGAAGATGGCCTTCCAACGTGGGACCTCATCCTCCCGCCCCGTTCTCTCCTCATCATGACCGGCCCCTCGCGCTACGGGTATGTGCACGGCATCCGCCCACGCAAGACGGACTTGATCCCTGTCAGCATGCTGGAGCAGCTCCGACAGGTGGGAGCAGCGGGCTTGCCCGATATGCTGGAGGAAGAAGCACCCGGCTCAACGACCGGGGAAAATGCTGAGAACGGGGAAGAGGCGGAGAAGGAGAAGCTGGTGGTGGTTCCCCGATGCGGGAGGTACTCGCTGACGATGCGCACCGTGAACTTCGACACGATAGGCCGTTGTGAGTGTGCTTTTCCTGGCATGTGCGACGCGAGGGTTCGTCAGGAACAAGAAGAGGCCGGGAGAAAAGAACGTGAGCAGATACATGAGAATTCCAATCCATGAATAATCTACATGGGAACTCCTCGAGACACGACGGATTAATAAGCCAAACAAGAAACCGCAACAAAACATGAACACGAAGCAAGCCCAACCCCATCCCTTCCCTCCTTAACGCCCTATTTTCCCAGCATTACCTACTACTAAGAAGTGATCACTCCACATCCACCCGAATCTCCCTCAAAACCTCCTCCCCGACCTCAATCGCATCCCTCCTGCTCACCCTGCTACACACGAGCAGGTGCGCGACATACGTCCTCGCCCCGTCCGTGTACAGGGTCACCCGGTCGCCCGGGGCGCAGTAATCCACCGCCACGACGATGCGCTCGCCCAAGTCGGGCCTCCGGCGCTTCAGCTCCTCACAAGGCGAGAGGCCGGAACGCCAGCGGACGATTCCTTCGGCAGGAGCCGGGATGTAGACGAGGCGGGACCAGTACTGTGCCTCGGGAGCACGGGGGATGGTGGTGGTGGTGGTAGAAGAAGCCAAAGAGGGAGAAGGATGGAATGCAAACGGCTTTGCCGCAAGCCGTAGTCGCTCGAGATCGCCCACCGCGGCAAGCATGTGCACGGCGAAGTAGTCGACGCCATAGGTATGGCGGACGGGGACACTGACGCGGTATCCCGGCGGACGGGCGTTGATCTCGACCAGTTTGCATGCAGTCTTCTCAGCGTGCAAGGAGTCTTGGTCCTTGGGAACGAGATCCAAAATACTACTTTCCTCCTGGCCATCCTCCTTACGGTCACTCCGGTAGTGACACCTCGAGTTCACAACCCTCGCCTCAACATGAAAGACCCCCGTGCGAAAGCCTGCCTTGGTAAGCAACCGCACCAATGTGTCACGCACGATCTGTTGCTCGTCCCTCGGCAGGGCCGAAGGCATGGTCAGCGCCTCGGGACTGAAGGTCGCCTCAACGGATGCCTCCGTTGCGTCAGCATCGCAGGGTGGCTCATCCGCAATCTCGGAAAACAGCACCTCCCCATCGAGCAGGACAAAGTTTGCGTCGATCTCGGGCCCGTCGAAAAAAGGCTCGATCACGGCCGCGCTGCCGTGGCGGGCGGTTGCTTTGCGCACTGCCGCGGCGAGGTCCTCGGGGCGGGTTACTTTACTGACGCACTCGGAGGACCAGCCCTTGGTTGGTTTGACGATGAGCGGGTAGATAGGGGTGAATGCGGGACTCTCGGTGGCTGAGAGGAGGGTGTTGAGCTCCTCAACGCTGGTGACACGGGCTGTGTGACCCGGTGCGTCCTGGAGGAGGCGTGAGCGGTGTTTGTCGACGGAAATCTCAAAGGCGGAAACGGGGTTTGTCGGCAGACCAAGGATCGAAGCGACGCGGGCGACAGTGACGAAGAAGTTATCAGAGACGGTGAAGACGCCGTGGATGGGGAGTGGGTAGCGGCGGATGGATGCGACAATGCGGTCAACCACGCCCTCATCCTCGGTCATATCTGTTGCCAGAAACGCCTCACGATGCATGCGGGTTTCCGGAGTGTCGGGCTGCAGCCAGTGACCTTCATCGTCGACGACTACCAGATCAATGCCCAGGGCGTGTGCCGCGCGGTAGATGGGACTGCCTGTGGTAAGGTTGGGTCGACCGCGGATGAGAGCGAGACGTTTGCGAGGGATAGGGTGAGGAACCAGCCAGTGTGCGCCGCTCAGCCGGCTTCGCAACTCCTCAGTCAGGCCAAGGAGGTACTTTTGAAGGTCGACAAAGGAAGAGGTGGCATCCAGGTCACCCCATTGGATAACGGCGGCGGCGTCCTCGAACAAGGTGGCCAGGTCGTCGTCCGTTCTGGCCTTCGTAAGCCGGCAAGCTGTGTATCTCTTGAGCGGGCCCAGGCAATCCTGGATTTTGGAGATGGGGAAGGGAAAGTCTTGGAGGCGCAAGTGCAGAAAGTCAGAACGACTGACGTAGCCGTTTGAGGAGGGAAGGATGGCAGTGAAAACAGAGATGCCGGAAGATGAGGAGGCTCCCAGGCCCAGAGCCGCGAGGGCATTCATGAATCGGGGTTGGAGCTGGATTCCACGGACATTGCCCTTCGCTGCGGCTTCTCCATGTTGCTGTTGGAATGTGGTGGAAAGCCTCAAAGGGCTTGGAAGGAGGATCAAGTGGGCGACTGAGTACAAATCACACAAGGGGATGAGGTCCCAGAAGAAGGGACGGATATGACTGATCGGCCCTGTTGTCATGAGTACACGAAAACAGCTTCTTCGCTAAAAACTGAGACATACCATTGATCAAAGGAACGGGCGACGGCGGACTATCGACGGGCGACATGGTGTCGGTGTCCGACCAAGTCACTGGTTGGACTCGTGGCGACTCAATGGCCATCTGGATTTGAGGTTTTGAGTAGACAGGCTCGCACTGTTGCGTCAATCAAAGATCCGTTGATGTCTGGTCAACTAGGTCGCTCAAATGTCGAAGTGGATGAGGGACAGAGAAAGATGTGAGGTGACAGAGAGGACTCGTTGAGAGGGACAAGTGTTTCACTACCAGAAGGCCAAACCTTTATCGGCAAGGCAAAAGGTGCGAATAAGTCCCCTAAGGGGTGGACGGGAAGGACCGGGTATGGGTTGCGGCTCCATCTCGACCGTTGAAAAGCCCCGGCCTCGGATCGGGAGTTCAACGGCCGGAGTGGAGGAGCGGCAGGAGGCCGGGGGGGTTGAGAACCTTGATGGCCTTCCCACCTATCCACCATCCAAACGGAAGTAACAGTCCCATGAAGTCACCAAGATGAAACCCTCACACCGGAAGATGAAAATTGCTGACATGAGGGTTCCCGTCAGCCATAGCTCAGCCCTACAAGGTTCTTGATTGTCTCTCGCGGCGGCGTGGTGCAAAAGAAGCACTTCACATGATCAGTCACGCTCCAAGGACTTCATAGAGCAGACATCCAGCAAGAGATGCGACGCCAGGATCATGTTTCTGCCGTGCCGCTCGCGCCGCCATTATGCCACCTCCAACGTTGTGCCGTCCCGCCGCCGGTCCACAATGTCTTGGACATATGAGAACCTTGATGGCCGCCCGAGCACCTTGATGGTCACACACCACCTATGCAACCACCCACAGTGATGTCCCGTTGGGATGACCACTCTGATATCCCCTGGATTTGGCAGGCAAGAGGAGGGCTTAGCCCTTTGGCTTGAGGCCCATGGCCTTGTGTGAATGATAGCTTAATTACTCCCCGCGAGGCTGGCCGGAAACTTCTTTTTCTTTTCTTACCACTTTCGTGGCTACGCCTGGGCAGTCGAACTAGAGGGTCCTTGGCCATATTCCGCAGCAGCGTCAACCGTGGTAAAGACATCAACGACAAGAATCGGTATCCTCAGGCCCAGACCATCTCTTCCAGGATGTCCATTCTCTCCTCGTGGCTCCGCCTGGGCGGCCTTGCCCCCAAGAAGCTGGAGCCCTGTCCCTGCGTCTCACACGACTCACTCGCCATAGTCGAGAAGGCCGAGGTCTTACGTGACCAGAAGCTTGAGGAACGTGCCGCCCAGGTACAGAACCTGGTCCGCCGCATCGTGGACACTCACGCCGCCCTGCTCCGTCTGCCTCACCTCCGCCCTGGAAAGATCATCAACCAGCTGCTCGGTGACTTGGTCACCCTGTGCTCAGAGATCTACGACCGGGAGGTCATTGATGCGGTATGTGTTGTCTTCCCCTGTCACAGACAAGTGTCACATCCTAACCTCCGCCGGCCAGGTCCTCTCCCACCCAGACCTCACAGCAATTCTGCCATCTCTGCGCCAAATTTGCGCTCAAGCTGAATCCTGCCTTGAGCTGCATTGGGCTGAGCACATCATCGCTGGCGGACCACACCCGGACGATGTCCTCTCCCGCCTCCGCTCCTTTCCCTACTACGACAACTACGAAGAGCTGACCCGCCTCGAGCTCTGTGCCATCCTCTCGGCCACCAAACTCGCCCCGCGTCGCGTGGCCTTCATCGGCTCTGGCCCTCTCCCTCTCACCTCCTTATGCCTGCTGAAAGCATTGAAGCATGATGCCCAGCTGGCCCGGCTGTCATCCAAAGATGAACCGGCTTCAACCCAGCACTCAGACCCTATCGTCCTGAACATTGACTGCGACGCCTCCGCCATCGCCGCATCTCTCGCCCTGTGCCTTGCTCTCGGCGAAACGGCTCGCGGGATGGAGTTTGTCTGCGCCGAGGCCACGGCGCCGATCCTCCCGGCCTCTTCGACCACAACCGCCACCAGAGACGCCGAATCCAACACCGGATCCACCACCCGGGACCTGGCAGAGTTCGACCTCGTCTACATGGCCGCGTTGGTGGGCATGTCGCAGGCCGACAAGGAGCGCATCATCCGCCGCATTGCCGAGCGCATGCGCCCCGGCGCGCTGCTCGTCGCGCGCAGCAGTTGGGGTATGCGCACCTGCTTGTACCCGGAGGTGGATCTTGCTACCGAGGGGCTGCGGGATAAGCTGGAGTGTTGCGTCGTTGTACACCCGTATGGACAGGTGGTGAACTCCGTTATTGTGGCAAAGGTTAGGGGATGAAGCGAGGAACAAGGGATAGAGGCAAGTCTTACCTCAGTTATTATTCAAGGGAAGAGAAAAAAAAGCAAAGGTAAAATATGGCACGGGAATGGGGTTATGAACTGGGCAATGTTCGCTGCATAGATAGACTGGTGAGGTTAAAACCGGGACATGGGTGGCACTTTCGCAGATAAAAAAGACCAGGGATCTGTTCACGATCATTCTACTCTTGTGACGGCCTAGATGTGGCGTGATTCATGATTTCGTGGCTATCATCGCAAGCACATCCCCCACGTTGAAAGTGTATCTGCTTGACAGTCTGTGCATATTCGTTTTCCTTATGTCCGATGTTTATTCGGTTGCGTAGAAGAGGTCACCGTTTCTGTGACATGCAATATGTACAGCGCAAACACAACCATCGACCCCTTATTGTCCCTCTCGAAGACAGACGCTCCATGGTTCCCCCCTTTCGGCTCCTCCTTATGGTGAAACATCATGCCATCTACCACGCCATCCCATCCGCCAACATGGCATTGACCAGCAAGCAGTGCCTCTCGGCATTCGTCTCGCTCATCTCGTTCTCATAGTTCAGCCCATACGGCCAGAAGTGGCCACCGCCGCAGTTGATCTTCGCGTTCGGCCCGTCCCACGACCGCAGCAGCGCGGTCGCCGTCGGCCAGTTGTTGTTGGCGCACCGGGTATTGAACTGCTGCGTCGTGCCGACGCCGAGGGTGTGCGCAATCTCGTGCAGCGCCGTGCGCTCCGTCATGTACGAGCGGTTGGAGCCGAAGCGGATGTTGCCGTTGAAGTTGCCGTCGGCCGTCTGGACCGAGGGAACGTACTGCACCGTAATGTGCTTGTTCGCGCGAGGGGCCAGGCGGTTGTACCGCGCCACGGCGCGGGCCATGGCCTGGTCGATGCGCCAGTAGGCATCGTTCTGGTCCGAGGTTGGGTTGTTGGCGCGCTGGAGCTGGTAGGTGATGGTGGCGCTGGCGAGGGCGGCGAAGGCCCAGAGGAAGGTGAGTATGGTCCGCATGGTGGTGGTGGTGGTAGTGGGAGCGGGTGATCTGGAGAGGCGGTGGTTATGGGACGAAGAGATGGGTTGATGGTTAGGAGTTGGACTACCAGGCGTAGTGAGTCCTGAGTTAGTAAAGTCTATAGTAATAATTCATCACGGCGGGACACATGGAGATGCCGCCCTTTAATACCTGCGCTCTTACTACTAGCCGCAATCCCCTCTTCATTTCTTATTTACTACTACCTCCTTCTCCGGAAGTCAAGCCGCCGCGGCATATTATTACACGGTCACTCTTTTGTTATTCCACCAAAGCCTGGATTCGTGGAATTTCAAGAGGAGCGGCGGGGGTGTTTCCGAGATCCCCTAATTGTCCAGATTGCCGGCGACCGTTTCGTTTGGGGTCAATGCTTGGCTCTGGGGTGCAGGAGATCGGGGCTGCAGTCGGTAGTTGTGCCGTGTTGGGACGTTACACTGGCAATTGACGGCCCGTCTCGGCATCACGAGAGGGTCGTTGATAGGAGCGGGAACTCAGGGGACTTATTAGACTGGCCGTGGGATACAACATGAAGTGAAAGATCTTGCGGAAGATACAAGATGGATCAGAGTGTTCTGGAAATACATTATCATGGAACATGGCGTGAAAACCTGGTTCTTGGATTCAACCATTTGGAGCAATTGAATGGGAAAATTAAAGTTGTTCAGTGGACCCGGTCGCGGGTGTTATAACCGTTACTGTTTTCTTGCTTTCCTTGCTGTCTTCTTTCACCTTGTGAGTGAGAATCCCTCGCCTATGTTGTTTCCCCAGAATGACATCTCCATGTTCAATCCCAAAATATGGAACCCCTATTCTCTGGTATATCCGGCAATACCCTTCATCCAAGTCTATGACGAAGTGTCCAAAAACTATGCGACCGTCTATCAACCCAGACACCTTCCTCACGATGTCCCCCCAAATGCCCAAGTGAACTCAAAGCAATTAACCCTCAAATACCCTCCTAAAGCTTCGACTTGAGCATCACAAACAACGCATCCGCCTCCGACAACACCTGGCCCTCGGAATCCTTCATGTTCGCCTTCATAAAGAACTTCCTCCCATCCCGCTTGATGATATTCGCCGTGATAAGCACCACATTGGGATTCTCGACCGTCCCCGTCTTGGTCGGCTTCAGATACTTGACGTTCAAATACCCCGTCATGATGGGGATCGCCGTCTCCTTCTTCCCCGGCAGCCTCCCGTGCCTCCCGTTGGCCGAAAAGATCTGACCCAGCGTCTCGTCCAGCAGCGTCGCGATGATCCCGCCGTGGCAGATCCCCGCCCATCCGTTGACCATCGGGCCCAAGGCGACCAGGGCCTGCATCTGCGTGATCAGGGGCAGCGGCTCCTCCGGCTTGGCGTCCTTGAGCCCCTCCTCCGGGTCGTAAAAGATGATGTACTGCGGGATGGCAAAGGGCGAGTTGAGCGCGCGAGACATGAGCGTGTCTAGCGTGGTGCGGTTCAGGTGCCGCGACTCGGCCTGCTGGATGGCGAGCCCTGGACGGTCCAGGATGGCAGCGCACCATGGGATGGCGCGGAAGAAGGCGATTTGGCGGGCGGTGGCGCGGGCGTTGGCCTCGATCAAGACTGGGTCCGTCTCATTGTCCGCGGGAGTGGCTGTTTTGGCTCTCTCGAGGAACGGGGCGTGGTCTGGGGAAGGATATTCAGGGTAGGGGTAGGATGAAGGCGGTTGCCATAGCGTGGCTGGAGATGTTGACTTGGGAGGGGTTTGTGACATGGTGAGTTGTTGCGATGAAGACCGCAAAGATTGGATGATGATGCCTGAAAATTGCCTGAATAGGAAATTGATGTGACGAGATGGGAACCACGAGAGGAGAGGACGTTATCAAGCTCCCGAAGCTTTGGATGAGAGGCAATCAAATATGCACAAAAAATTAACGTAGGGCTGAGCGTTACTGATACATATACAGGATAAGAGGCATGTGAAGCAATACTCCCGTTTTCTGTTCCAAAATCAAATCCGATCAGGGGTTCATGCCCCGGGCGGGTGGATCTTATAAGATTGCAACGGGTGCGGATAAGACGTGGATCTGCCGAGTCGCCGGCGTCGGCGGCTGCGCCGGATGCCGAGGCAGTACGGACATTCAGTAATTGCATGCACGGATAAAAGGGTGTAAGTCGTCATCTCGGGCCGTGCTTAGGCTCACGTTAACCACCCTCGAACTCGTCTTCGTCTTGGGCTGAACAATGGATGCGAGGGGTGCAGCGTGTCCTTAGTCTCCAGAGTCAAATTGTCCCTCCAGAGTAGCAGCTGCATGAAGATCTACTTGAGCGGCAGGCATCCTCGCCGGAGATGTTCAACCTCGAGCGTGGTGGATGGTTCGGCAAACCGCAAAACGTCACTCAAGCATCGACGATGCAACGAGTTTCGGATCTCGCAAGTTCTCAGGAGGCGCAGGAGGGCCTGCACAACCCGAGATCGGATTCCCGTTCTTCCCCAGATATTGCGTGAGGTCGGTAAAGTTGGAGATTAGTGATCATCCAGCACACATGAAGCGGGCAGCCTCACCATAGGTACAACGCAGCTCTGGACGAAGATAGAACGTGGATATATGTTGAGTAATATTCGTTGACCCTGACTGGCGGGTTTGGCAATGAACAGCAGCCAGGAACAGAACGAGCTAAGGTCGATCCAGCCGTCCGGCAAATCTCTCATAGAGCTGGTATGTTCTGGAGTATTTTTCGAAAAGGGCATGCAGACGAGGATCAGATATCATCAACTTCCGCATCTCCAAAAAAATCGACGCCCGAACCGCTGGAGAAAGAGTGTGTCTCGGATATCTATATCTATATATCTTGAACCTAGCCTCCCCCGCTCTATCTCCTTTACCCGATCGGAAACTTCCCAATAGCGCCGTCTTCCCCGCCGTCAAAAAGCGAATTCGCCCCGTCAAGCGCAGCAAGGTGCTCAGCATACTGCAGGCCCCTCCTCCTTTCAGCTTCAACACGACGCCAATCCCAAGGCCCCTCCTCGTCCAAATCACCCAGATCCTCCATCGAGCCCGTGCCCAGCTCCCCCGACATCCACGCCTCAATGCCACCAGGCCGCTCCGGCAGCAAGCCCGACGCATCAATCATAAGCGCCGGGTGCACAGTAAACCGCCCGAGCTTGAACACATACTTGCTAACCGCGGTCGCGATAACATGCTTGCTGAAGTCGGCCTCCCGGGCCTCCTCGCCGCTGCCGACCTTGACGAACTTGTTCCGCGTCGGCCCGCAGCGCTTGCCATCCCACTTGGTCGGCTTGACCTTGCCCTTCTCGACAAAGTGCGTCACAAAGTACAGCCACTTGCGGTCCCAGGCCAGGATGCGCGTCCACATCTCATAGCCCTGAAGCGGCGCAATCTCGCGCTTGAAGCTGCAGAAGACGGCGCCCAAACCGATGCCGAAGCTGCCCTTGATGAGATTGCCGTTCTTGTCGCGGACGCGTTTGTGCTTCTCGTTGTTGCCGATGATGTGCATGCCGGGAGCCAGGAGGTGGGTGGCCAGGTGCGAACGGCTGACGTCGAGGTCGGCGAAGTAGGTGGAGTTGCTCTTGTGGATGTTGTAGTCGGTCTCGAGGAGGGATGTGCGCGAGGTGGTAATGCCATAGTGGAACAAGGCACGCTCAGGAACGGGCTTGCTGTGACGGCGAAGGAAGATGTGGTAGGCGATGGAATGGAAAACGCGGACCTGAGGGATTCAGTCAGCTAGAGTCAAGAGCGTGCAGTTTGGGAGGTGGGAAATGGGATGCGTACAGTCCATGCTAGAGGTAAGCTCTTCCAGTTCAGTATCAAAAAGAACAGGAGGAGGATGCGACTAGTGCGCCCGGGTCCGGTCAGGAACTTGAGCAAGATGGCGCGCCAGTCGAGGTACCAGGCGCGATGGCCAGCGTAGACGATGGCGGCGGTGCTCGCCGGGAGGAAGACGGGGTAGAATAGAGACAGCGTTCCGACAGCCATCTTGTCGACGTAAACGAACGGAACAAAGGAGTGTATTTATCCAGCTTTTGGATGCTCTGCGCCGCCGCGGCGGGCGGAGAAAGTGAGGCGATTGCGGACAACACCAAACACAAAAACAACGAGGACGACCAGCCACAACAGAGCACTGCGTCCGAGACAAAAGAGGGTGCTCCCACACTTGGCGACAATGAGAGACGACGGCGAACTGGCGTCGAAACCGAAAAGGGCCATACCGGCGGATTAGCCGGGGCAGTTATTATATCATTACAGAATCGCGACTTCGCGACCTTCGCGACAAGTCCCCTTTTTGTTGAAGTGGAGAAAACATGGAAGGATCCGACGCTTGGGGACGCTTGGGTTCGCGGGATCTCAGGCACAGCAAACGGGAGGGATCCACATCCAGCCGCATGCCCCGGTTCCATTTCCTCTTCTGTCTCTTTCACATGGCCTTGTTTGCCATCTGTCTGCCCCTCGCGGCCTTGACATCATCGACTCTCTGAGACCAACATGCACTTTAACATATCGGCATATAGTCATAAATGATTTATGTGGCCAGAGTGTTCCCATTTTCTTTACAGAGAGGTTTCTCCCACTTCTTCTCCAGGACCTCCCACAAGCGCAGAAATGATGAATGCCTCCGTGGAGCCCGATTCGCCAGCGACGTTGCGTCGAGGTTCCAGAATCCAGGGTCGGCACTTTGAGCCGAGGTTCGGGGTTCAGAAGAATCCGTTCCCCGATTCCCGAACCGCATTGCGCCCAGAGTCAAAAATTGCATCGTTGGGGATGGGGATTTGCCATCGCCTTGTTCGTGTTGAGCGGAAGGCTCCGTCCCGCTTTCATCATGCTGTGCTGTTTTCCTTGCCTGGCTCCAGAGTCTTCTTGCTAAGGTAAGGTAGCTAGCTGGGGTTGAGAGTGGACGAGGATGGGAAAACTGCTGGACCGACAGCCATAATGAAGGGTTAGGGTTATCGCGCGAACAACCGAAAATCAACAATACCCCTGAGTCCATTCGACGACAAGATGCTGGAGCATGATTCGAGGTTGCCATCGTTATCAATCAATGCTATTACTACTAGGATCGAGAAAAAGGCATCGAGAAAACAGAACCCGTCAAAAACAAGGCGCCTCATCCGGCTTGGCAAGGCAACTCAGACGCCTCGCAGGAAATGATCTTGGGCCGCAAGAACGGGCCGCCGTTGTAGCCGCCCGTCCACAGCTGTCGCTGTGACGGCGAGGATGGTGGCGACGTGGAATCATGAAACATTTTCTATATCAATCTCATTGAGGCTCATGATGGCTGTGGCTAAAGGTGATTGCACAGCCGTCCTTGTAAGCAGATTTGTCGAGTGAGGTTCCTTGAGGGCTCATTTCCAGGTTTCGGAGGTGGAATGCTTGTTCTGAAGGAATAACAACCAACCTCCATTACCCCATCCATACCACGCGAACCCGTGTAGTTGATGACGGCCATCAAGATGATTCATGACTAAATGTTAAAATCTACTCGAATTATGTCCAGGACTACCTGTACTGGGAAACATGCCCCGGTTTAAACCCGAACCGGAGATGACGATGTACATTCAGGTCACTGGATCAAGAGTCAACAACGTCTTGCAAGAGGCGATTGACCTGATGATCCGAGGGTCCCCAACACAAATCTTTGTCGACTTAATGACCTGAGATGTGGCCCAAGTTGGTCATCCACCCTTCGACAACTTCATTGTCCATGATGCATATCCTTGTCCCACAATGAGAATCGATGAGAATCAATATGTCTCACCTGTTCATCGCCTCAACCAGCCCTGGAAAGCCGAACCCGCCGTCCCGCTTTTCGAGACCTGTGTTTGAGAACAAACTTAACTGAGGCGTGTTGTGTCAAACTCACTTCGACCAAAATCCTCTCTGTAGCCCCCTGCAAAACGGGCGCAGCTGCATATGAGTATGCGACCTCCTAACTAACCACGCCCGATCCAAGACAGATTCAATTCCAAGCACGTGGCAGTATTCAATAACGCTCTGGCCTCAAATAATGGCCTCTGTCAACCAGCTAACAGGGAGGGAGTGTAAATGCATAATTACGGGGTGAAGAGAGAGTTCGCCTTGACAGACACTCGCCCCCAGACCTTCGGGTCCATGGGACAGGTACGTGTAGGCCAACATTGTGAGACCTGGGAGGCGGAACCGCAGTGTTGGAACCGGGTTTGCTGATGAAGGAACGAGGATTGAATCCTGCCCGACGTGGCGATGAAGTAGGAGGCTTTGACAGCCTGGCATCTGTGATCTTGGACATCCAACCGCAGATGCAAGCCATCATGTGAGCTACTCCTTACAGTTGGCCTTAATGTGGTGGAACCACGTCGATGTCGCAAGCCTGGGAGCATAGATGATCCTCACGACATCTACGGAATCTAGGCATACAAAGCAAGGTGTGGTTCGACTGCAGCTGTCTCGAGCCAAGAGGCAACAGAAGCACGGACTTTCGGCATCCGAAGTTTATCTGTGATGGGAGGTGTCAACAACATCACCAAAGGCGAGAGCAAAGGAAACCGCACACCCGCGGCAGAATCGGCTATCGCGTTCAATAGTCGCGGCAACTGGCCAATAGCCTCTTCATCTTACCGCAGGCATTCAGCCGATGGCTTGTGATATCTGTTTGGCTGAGCATCCAGCAGCCGCGACTATACCACAGTCGGAAGCCGCGGTCTGGGCATAGGAGCAACTTGCCGCAATTTCCATGACTACCAGGTTCTTTTGGTGATGAGTCTGTGCAACAACACGCCTCTCTGCTGTGTCCCGAAGTATTGAGTGCACAGAGGATGGTGGGCGGACAATATCGAAGGCGACGGGGGGTTGGCGGGGGTTGCGCCACATCGCGCTTCTAAGCGCCGGACGCACCGTCTGGGCGAATTGGATTGGTCTGTCTTGCGCCACGCGGTTCATTGCTTCGTTTGTGCAGATGCCAGCAGGCGAAGAGCAGAAGGAATCCGGAGACAATCAAATGATGACCACCAACCTCAATAATCTCGGCGTGGACAAGGTCGGATGCAGGTTGCGATCATCGGCTTGCTGGGAGGGGTTTCCTTCCTGGAGATACTCCGTCTTATCCATTGTTGCGCTCTGCTGTGACGGATGGATTCGGTGCAACCCCAACCTCTCCAGTTATGGTGAAGTAGTGCATGTTGGTCCGTTTGCTTCAGTTCCTCTTTGCTTTTGTTTTGAGTGGGCAATGTAAGTGAGGGCTGCAGCTTGTGTGCTCAAACATCGCTTGGACGCAAAGGATTGCGGAGTACCCATCACTTGACACAGGGGCCCGGAAAAAAAATGAGAGCTGCCCCCCGGGGACGGAGACTGTCGGCCTGCGGCACAGCTCGGGAGGTCGGAGCGATGGTGCACACAGAGGCCGGAGGAAGTGCGGAAGGGGACGACTCCTCCGACTCCGACGGCAGCCGAGGACTTCGGGCATGCAGTACAGGTTTACACTAAGGCAGGAAAAGAAGGTCGTATCACTTCGTTGAAGTTGCTTCTTGTGCCGGAATGTCTAGCCGGATGTAGTTTGTCGTTGTTGGCTTTTGGGCAGGGTCTGTGCAATCCTTCCTTCGGTCAGGGGGCTGCAAACACGAAACACAAGCACACAGACATTGGTCCGAAGACTTGAAACGAAACACTCAAGGATCGGCATGTTGAGCGATTTTGACAGATGTTTCGAAGGACCTTGTGAGGATCAACACCAACATAGTCGATCCGCTAGGCATGGATGTAGGGAGACAGGGAGTTAGGAACAAAAAATGCTCGTGTTTCAGTCGCAACTCTGGCCAGCTTGCTCTCCTCCGCGCTGCATGTCATGAAGTGTGAAACGAGGCGACGGTCCGAGATCAACATGGCCAGAGCGTATGAGGAAAGACAGGAGAGACATCATGTCAACAGAACCCAATAGGGCTGAGATGATCATCATCGCGGTGGACCTGCGCCAGGAGTCTAGGTTGACAGCATCCAGGGAATCCACCAAGCATGGCTGTCGCACTCTAGACTGGCATCGATCTTGGAGAAGCATACCTGGTACTCAGGTCTATAGGCACATATGCTCCTTGCCACCTTTTCCTTCCAGCGGGATGCGCTTCGTGGTGCGACGTATCTATTTCGCCTTTAGTAGGTGTGCGATAATCACCGTGTTCGAGGAGACTAAAAGATCAGTCAGAACAGGAGATGACCTGACCAAGACCAAAGAGACGGGAGCCGTTGCGAACGGTAACATCAGCAGCAACATGGCTGTAACCCCCGCAGTGGTGGGTTTCAGAACCTGGCAACTGTCAGCAGCACAGACCACATCGTCCCAAGTGGCAGGCACGTTCCCTGTCGATCACTCAAAGAGCCGCAACTAGGGAGAAAGATGAGCACTGAATTTTTGGAATTCTTGGGAAGACGCGAGTCGATCAGGCGAACACATTTTCCTCTCATCCTCTTTGATTCTTGATTCTACGTGGAAATTTCATTCCTTCAGCTTCATGCCCAGCCAGTCTGATACCGTGGGCAAATGACCTGGGTTTTAGCTTTGCCCAGCCACGCTAGAAAACAAGCTTCGGCGCTTCTTGTCCGCCAAGAAGCCAAGCCAGATCGATTCCCCGCTGTAACCGCGCACCAAGATCTCTCTCCATGTTGTCGCTGATCAGATCTTGCCCTTTCGAGTTTCCGTCTTTGCTGAGAAATTCAAATGGATCACCTGGGCTAAGCTTCTTCCTCGGACCCGTCTCAGCACTGCCATCTCTGAATCGAATGCAAGAAAATAGAACCTGTCTTATTCATCAACGTCAGAAACGCGTTGGCGGTGGGTGAGCTTTTACGAAGAAGCATTTTGGAAAGGCCTGGGTCTTGCCGCCGCCAACCAGGTCAGCCATCCCCGTTCATTTCGCCGCCGCACGCACGCAGCCGCTGGTATCCTCCCGAGACCACTTTTCGAGGCCAGGCGCCTGCAGCGTAACCCTACCGCATGGCCACAGCTTGATATCTTTGGCGTCCTGGGAAATTGATGGGAAAGGTTCGCTCGTACCTTATCCATCGCTCAACTGCCCATGGCCTTCGATGACGGTCATCGCGGCATCACGGTGTATCGTCATCTCAGACTTTACTCCGTACACACGTCGTCTTCTGCATCTCCCCAACTGCATCCGCTCCCCCTTCAAACACGTCCGGCCCGTGCACATTCCTGACAGCTTTCAACATCTGCCCCGACACATTCGGAAACGCGATAGACAGACAGGTGGGTTACAGGGCGAAGCCCCGTCCTGCGCGACCTGCAGCCGCCCCGACTATCCCACCCCCTCCATTACGTTCCCGAACCAGCAAACCACACTCCCCTGCGGCTGCGCTGGGGTCCAGGGGTCCAGGGGCCCCGGAAGGCCTTCGTCTAACGCGCTACCCACCCACACCACATTGGACCTTTGTGCCGCCGCCGGGACGCCTTGCGCTTGTCTCTCCTCCACATTCCGCTATCCGTCTGTGTTTCCGATGACCTGGTAATCTCACTTACCGTGGCTGTATGTATGTACACACACAGGCTGGCCTCCCATCCGGCCAGGCACACTCCTTCTCATCTGCAAGATGGGGGTATGACAGGGACACCGGGTCCCTTTGATCCCGGGACCCCTTCGTCGTCTTGACTTCACCCCTTCTGGTCAGCATCCCCACGACCTTCTCATCTGCATTCTACCCCGTAGGCCATTGCATATGAGCTCTTACGGCCTAACCTCTTCGGATACTCGTTCCTCCATGAAATATGGCCTAGAAACATTTAAACGCCCTGTCCCACCGCCAGGTTCCCCATCCATTGCCCATCCTCACTCCATAATCATCACTTGATATATCTACATTTCCCATCTCCTACGTTTCCTATCTCTGGGTTTCCTTTCTTAAGGGGTTCAGTCTGGGTTTCTTTCTTCCGGGTAATTCTTTCTTATTTCTCCAACTAGCAGCATCATGGTCTCTACATCCATCATCATCGCTGCCCTGGCGGCAGTAGCCTCAGCAGCTCCCCGCTGCAAGGCACCCTCTACCCGCTTCCTCCCCAAAGCTGGAGGTGAGTTCACATGTCTCCCGGTTGTCCATCTCTCATGAATCCTCACTAACAACCAATCCCAGAAACCGAACTCCCTCCACCCGCCGCCAACCTCAAGCTCAAGAAAATCGCCCTCGGCCACGGCATCCAAAACTACACATGCGCCTCGCCCGAGGCCGACCCCGTCGCCACCGGCGCCCTCGCCGTCCTCTTCGACGTCACCCCCTTCTTCCCGGGCACCCGCCGCACCGGCATCTCCCAACAAGCCTGGGACGACCTCCCCTCCGTCGTCCTGCACTCTCAGCCCTACCCCCTTCTCGCCCTCAACGGCAGCCAATTCGGCGCCGACCCGGCTCAGCCCTTCCCCGCGCCCGTCGACCTCCCCGTGGAAGAAGCGAGCAGTGACGCCAAGTTTGTGGGGCACCACTTTTTCTCGGCTGCCGGCGTGCCCGTGTTTGACCTCTTCCCTGCCTCGCTCAAGGCCGCGGTGAAGAAGGAGGCGGCGGTGCCCGCGCCGGTGGACGCGGATCGCGGGCCGCTGGATACCGGCGCCGTGGCGTGGCTGAAGCTGGTGGATAACGGGAACGGAGAGTCCAAGGGCCTGCAGAACGTCTTTCGCGTCATCACGGCCGGTGGAAATCCCCAAGCTTGTGATATTGTGGGCGAAGGAACGCAGAGCGTTCCGTATGCGACGTATTACTGGTTCTATGGGTAAACCTGCCTCACTCTGGAGCTCAGTTTCTGGGTTTGTGGTCCCGCGGGGTTGGGCCGGTTGACAGCTCGGCCCCCATGAATCTCCGATCTGACGGCTTTGCCGCACGCCCCTCCACACCAAACTGCTCTCACGCCGTTGGGTTGCGCCAACTTTATTATTTTTATCTGATGCACCTCGAGGGCGCTTGTACCTTTTCTTTCCTGCCATCTTCTCTTCTTTTTTTTACTTCTGGACTCGGGGAACGGCTATGTCACGGTCGGCTTGGATATACCCCTCGTGTTTTTTTCTTTACACTCTTTTATTCGCACATTATCCCTTACAGTTTCTGATGGGCATGATTGGCAATGAGGAAACACCTAATACGTTGCCGGTGTCTGGTCTGTTTGATTCGGAGTTCTGGAGTTCTGGTACATAATATTACATAGACGGCTATGAACTGAGCTATGTAGCTCGGGGTGGCAAGTGTGTAAATTGAAGGCATCTATTGACATCTAACACTTTGAGTCCTTGGAGTGCATCCGTACCTATGCAAGCTAGACGCAGAACTCCCAACTTGTCCTGCCGAAGAATCCATAGTAATATGTTCTTTGCGAGCTGGTAGGGCCGTCCATCCGGTGCCCGTACCCATTCGACTCTAGTCAAGGAAACACTGGAAGGATGATATCGCATCATTCAGATCCACGCTGGTTAAGGAGTTTCTGACATTATCCACGTCGCCTGCGAAGGCTTCGTATTTGTGCCCCAGGCAGCCCGCGTGTCTATATAAAGCCACCCCGTCGGTTAGGAGGGACATCGACAGTTTGAAACATAGTTTCTTGAGCGGTCGGGGGTATCCTTACTGGTAAAATACACACACTCTGTGGTAGTTAGGCACTTGGAGAGAGCTAATCACGTCGTTCCACGAAGGCGGCACGTTGTCTAGCGAAAGGAAAAGGGAATGTTTCAGCCACGATTCATACAATTTAAGCACCTGAACTCATGTAGGCTATTTCGGCAGGTCTGCTCCCAAACTTACAGCATGTCCCGTGCGCTCCTCCCAGGACCTTACAGTCCAGGAGGTTCTCGTGCTTGCATACCAGAACCTTGACAGTGCCGCGTTCCTTCGACAAGGTTTGATAGTATTCGGCAACGGGGATGTCGATCGGGGCTCCATTCGAACCCACGGCTGCCAGAAGGAGCGCGGGGCCGATAAGAGCGCGGAACTGCATCGTGGCGGCCTGACTTAGGTAAAGCAGTGAAGGTGGGACGAAAGACGGGATCTTGGATAACCGGTAGGAGAAAGGGGTTGTCACAGTGTCTCCGTCGGCCAAACTGATGATCCAGCTGGCCACCATCCGTGAGGCATGGAGGTGATATTTATCCTTGAGGACCCTCCAAATCACTGTCCCAAGTCGTCTTGGGTGCAACTTAGAACCCCGGCTCAGGCTTTCTGGTCGAACGCAACCAACAGTGGTACCTGATTGTGTGGCATTAAGACTACGCCGCCAACGTACTTTATTAGCGAGCGAGCCGCACGGCCGTAAGGGCCATCATAACTGATAGGTATCGCGGACTCTACAACCATTGTATCCACAATAAAGTTGCTTTAATTGCTACCTACCTATCCAAGCAAGTTCATAACCAAATTGCCTGTCGTATTAGATGGAGCTCCACGGACCAGGTCTTAAACGGAATGTTCCTGATATCGCTTTCAACGGCCTTGTCCACCGAAAGATGGTGGCATTAAGAAAAGAAGCCTAGTGAATCCCGTCTTCTCTTCGCTCTCTCATTCTCTCTCGGCCTGTGTCTTTGTCTGTCGCCCTATTGTTCTGAAATAGAAGTAGACGTAGAGCTCCCGACCTGCCGTGATGAACATATGTAATTCTATTTTTTTAGACTGTCTTTGCAGGTTGGCGTGGTAGGCACCCCCCAACTCACTCCTAGCCCAAACTCTACTTCCGGCAACCTTGTTCACCCAGGAAACATTGGAAGGATGATATCTTGTCATTCAGGTCCAAAGTACTCAAGAAGGTCCTGATATTGTCCACATCGCCCCCAGTGGCTTGGTAGTTGTTCCCAAGGCAGCCGCCGTGTCTACGGCATCGTAGAGCTCGGTTAACAGAGGAAGCTCAATGGTTTTGCGAGGAAATGTTGGTGCTGGAGAGGATTCCTTACTCGAAGAAGATGCACACTCTGTGATAGAGGTACGCGGAACGAGCTGATCACGTCGTTCCACCCGTTTGGTACATTATCTGTGGCGAGGGAGGAAGGAGAAACGAAAGCGTCAGCCATGATTTATACGATCCAAACAGTAGGCACCTCAACTGAGCCACCTTGCGTCCTAGGTAGGTAGGTAAGGAGATCACGTAGGTAGGCTCCTAAACTTACAGCACGTCCCGTCCTCGCCCCCAATCACATTGCAAGCGAGCAGATTCTCGTCCTTGCACACCTGGACTTTGACGATGCCGGGTTCCTTCGTCAAGGTTTCAAAGTATCTTGCATCTGTGAATGTTGGAGCTCCATAAGAGCCCACCGCGGCAATGGCGAGGAGGAGCGCGGGGACGGCAAGAGCTCGGAACTGCATGGTGGCGGCGCGGCGGCGAAGTAACTTAGGTAGGCCAGAGTCTTAGAGAGAGGACTGGGAAGGGGATGATGAATAGTAGGTGAACGAGAGGCGAGATGATGCAGATTGTCCGGCCCTGACCTAATTACATGACCTTGCTGGAGACTCACGCTGGTATTTATCTTCAATCTCCCATCTCAGCAGACGCCAGGGGCCGAACTGTCATCACCATGAATCCAGATCTCAATCTGCCTCATACCTAAGGTCCGTGATGCGGAACGAGGTCCAGAACACCAATGTCATTGCGATTCTGCACCAACAACACCTACTCGCTCAAGCCCAGGCTGGCTGTGTATGCTGACATATCAAGTGTTCTGAACCAACAAATGGGCTGCATTGAGGGATCTACACAAGAGATCTACCAACACTCAAGGTAGGATTAAGATCCTGGGAGGCGCATTAACTCCCCGACCGAGGGGTGTCTTTTACCTAGAGGTACAATTTGAAAAGAGCCTGTGTGTAACAGATAGCCCCATGAAACCAAGCCTCGAGTGGGGTTTGGTATTTGAAAATAACGGTTGGGCCTCCATTAGACAGGCGCTGATCTGTCAGTGCGGAAAGAGATCCGCACTTGTGAGCAGGCTTGTAGCCGCGGTTCAGGCATGGATGATAAACGGAGTCAGGGGTTAATGTGACAATGTCAACCTGGATCACACACATCAGCCAAGAGTGGAATCTTTTTGTAAGACACATGGCTTCAACATCATACATACCAACATGAACTACGTACATACTCAGGACTAATACAAGCGCACCCAGAAATCCTAACACAACTCCTCTCAGAGAGCTTGCTCGATGCTCTTCAACACCCCTGTTCATGCCTGCATGAGACTCACCGTACTTATAGGACTTCAAGTACTCTGTCTGCACTACAACTCGAACGGGCAGAGCATGAACGACAAGAAAAACAAGAACACTAATAGGATCAAGAAGTGAAAAGGAAACAAAGGTCCAGCCAGCTCCCTCATCACCCAGCGCGCCATCAACGCCACTCCGCCGCTCCAATACCCATTCAACCATCTATTTCATTCCCTTCATATCATTCCCATCCAAGAAGCCACAGGAGGAGATATCCATCCTGCCTCTCGCCGGCATCATCGCTCGTATACCTCGGTAACCCACCTATCTACCGTCCCAACCAAACCCAACCCAACCTTTCCCAACCAACCTATCCACCCACCAACCAAGCCATTGCAACCTGCTTTCCCATCCAATCCTCGAATCTCCTCCACCGTGACCAAAGAGCCCAACACCACCCCAAACCAATCCGCATCCACAACCCACCCCAACCCCCATCACAAACGCAAAGGCACAAGCGCAAGTCAACTCCTAATACCCACCACCATACCCACCACCCCCATATCCTCCTTCCCTTCCATGTCCGTACCCCACACTCCCATACCCCTGTTGTTGCCCACCATACTGATGCGCCGCCTGTTGGGCATTCTTCCGACTCGACCTACCCGTGCCGATATCGATCTGTCTCAGTTCCTCCTCCAGCGACGTCAACTGTCCACCGCCGCCACCACCATTCTGTGATGAATACACGTAGTCGTCATAGTCATCCATCCCCTGCCCCTGCCTGCGCGCGACGCTGCTACTATGCAGCTGCAACGCGCCGCTCATGTTTCCATTGAGGTTCTCCGACGAGGAAGAAGGAGGGGGCAGAGCGAGGGGGACCTTAGCCGGCAATGGCGGGGGGTTGTTGTGGCCGTTGATGTTTCCACCGCCGCCTGGGCTGCGACTCTGCTGGTGGTATCCTGAGTAGCTTTGGCTGGGGCTGGTGCCGTAGCTGTGATGCTGCCCGTGCCCGTGGCCTGGCGGGGTGTGGCCGTAGCGGAGACTGCCGGGGGAGGTTCCGTAGATGTCTGCTCCTCCACCTCGACTTCCGCCGCCGTGACCATAACCGTCGCCCCCCGAGCTGACGCCTGCGGCGTAATCGAACGTGGATGCGCGCGATAGTCGAGTCGGCGTGAAATGGTCGTCATCTGCCCCACTTGAGGTTGGTCGCGGTGCGGATCCCGGAGACATTCCTGCCCCGTTGGCGCCAGACATGACCGGGACGATAGCCGAAGTAGACTGGCGATAGGCAGGCTTCTTCTGGAGGCGGTTACGGGCAGCAGAAGATGGATGATTGGCGTTTTGGACGGGGTCGTTTCCTGAGGAGAAAGAAACTCCCGAAGTGACCGGCTGCATGGATTGCGGCCGGCCAGCAACGCGGAGTTGACGGCGGCCAGACGGAGCAGGTCGGGATGGAGACGTAGACTGCTGCTGTTGTGGCTTGGGTTCAGGCTCAGGGGCCCAG
Organism: Mycothermus thermophilus; assembly: GCF_041956435.1. Classification (NCBI taxonomy): domain Eukaryota; kingdom Fungi; phylum Ascomycota; class Sordariomycetes; order Sordariales; family Chaetomiaceae; genus Mycothermus; species Mycothermus thermophilus. The sequence goes on along the minus strand of NW_027191431.1, from coordinate 3,346,625 downwards.
GACTCCATAGGCAGGTGATCCGATGGGTCAACTTCGCGGCCGTCGTGCGTGATGATTTTGCCTGTATCCTCGCGGTAATCATCCCGTGCAGCCGGTGTATCTTGTTTAGCCACAACCGCGGCATTGGGGTTCAAGACCTCATATGAGTCTGGGCTGAAGGGCATTGACATGCTACGTTCTGAGTCAACCCCTGGGTGCGGGCTTACCGACTTGCGGCGGATGGTGTGTTGAGACCGGGGATTGGGGCTGGGATCGCGTGGAGGGTTCGGGGAATACGCGCGCTTCTTGATGACGACGTTGACACTTGATGTCGACGGCCCGGGAGTATATGTTATATTTCCCCGGGAGGATGATGCCGAGTAAGTTGCAGGAGGAGGGTCCTGAACATACCTCGGCTCGACCGGCCTTCCCCTAGACGGCGTTTCAACGAGAGCCTGGGATGAATAACCCCGGTTCTGTTGCACCGGCTGCTGTTGCACCATCTGCTGCTGCCTCCTGTCTTGGTTGATGCGTTCCGAAATCTCCTGAGCAATGCTTGGGTCGATGCCAGGCACCAACGATGGCGGGACAGGTGGAACGGACGGTCTTGACGTGTCGTCCAACTCGCTGCGGTACGTCAACGCCATCTGGTCCGGTTGAGGCGTTTGCAGCGCAGGTTCCGAGTGCCTGCCATACTGGGGCGCGTAATCGGCCGACTCTCTATGCGGAAACTCGGGCCCGGGAGAATGGCCGTTAGCTCCTTGATACCTCGCATCCGGCGTGTATCGCGACACCTCGGTGTTGCTCCGGCTCGGAAGGGTCAGCGGGGCGGGGTTGGCGGATGAATCGTAGGCTTGCTCGAACTGAGACGGTTGAGGAGGAAACGGTGTCGGCGCAGGCCAGCGGTTCATAGACGCCCTCCGAGGATCGTTCATGGACTCAGGAGACTCGGGCACATCTTCAACGGTGGCTTGCATTGTCCTGTGATGTGACTCATAGCCGGGATCGTAGGACGGGTGGCGCACTTGGTCTGGATGTGAGTATTGAGGGCCCGGGAGTGCAGGAAGCGGGGCAGAATCATAGGCTGCCTTGTACGTTGGCCGCCCAGGGTAGCTATTGCCCGAGTCGAAAGAGTTGCGATGAGCCTCGTTCCTCAATACGTCCTGACGCATGTTCGCGGGTGGTCCTTGAAATGAGTTTCCCATGGCTGGGCTACTGCCCGTCCTCGTACGGTGCGCGGGAGGCGGAGGCGGGCGGTCTTCCTCGAAATCGAAAGATCTTGACCCATTTGGCTGGGAGGGGTCGAACGAGTTGCGTCGAGGCGGCTGGTAGATACCCGTGTACACCGGCTCCTGTTGGACGGCGTATGGATCCACACGGTCAGGAGTCCGATACTGCGCAGGCACTGGCAGCCCTACATCTCGGCCGGGGTCGGGAGATGAGTAGTATTGGGCAGGTGGTGGGGCCTGAGAAGAGGGATGTCCATACTCAGGCTGGGGCGAAGGCTGCTGAATAGGCTGGGAGTATTGAGCCGGAGGAGGTTGTTGGACCGGCGCAGGGTATTGGCCAGGAGGGGGTTGCTGGACTGGTGCAGAATAATGGGTAGGAGGGGGAGGAGGGTGGACAGGAGGGGTATATTGAGCTGGAGAGCCCTGCTGAACTGGTGCCGCATACTGGCCTGGAGGCGGGGCCTGGACAGGAGCTGGATTCGGAGGCGGCCTCGAAGATGTTGTGTCTGCTTGATCTGGAACAGCAGGCGCTGCCGGAGATTTCCCTGTGAGCGGATCGGACGGTAAGGGACGGCGCTTCGGAACACCGCGCGGCCCAGCGATAGGACCTGGCGGCGGCGGGGCCGGGGCATCTTGGGTTTCTTGGGGTTGCGGCTTGGCCTTGACGACGGGCTTCTCTGGTTTCGGGCGGGAGTCATAATAAGTTATTTCAAGGCGCAGCTCGCCAGCATACTTCCCCTTGTAATTGAGCTGGTGCCACTGATCGCTCTGGCCGCCGCCAGGAACGACAATGGTTCGGAGGTCGATCCATGCCTCGCCGATCAACTCTGTCCTCTTGTCGTCGTTGAAGACAGACACCTTGATCTGATAATAGTCAGGCGAGTCGTGGACGGTGAAACGGAGTTCCTGGTCCCTGGAGGACGTCAGTGAGATGCGAAGGGGAAAGACGGAACTAGTTTGTTCGAGGCGAAACGTACCACTTGGGTGTCTGGCCGCCACGGATGTCGGTAGTGGTCTTCTTCGCCTCTTTTCCCAGGCGGGCAGCGCAGTAGGGATCCTGTTTACCGATCGTCTTGCGATTGGGCAGGTTCTTAGCGCGGTCGACGACGACGACCAGAGTACCAATCTCGGGCCCGTCGACTGTCATGTCAGAGAAAATGCCAGCGGCCGGCGGGCCGGTGAGGGCGAGGGCCTTGGCCTTCGTTGTCATGTTGTCGTCGTGGCAGCGTGAGTGTGGACCATGACCTGGTAATGGTGACGGAACGAGGTGTAATGAGGGAGGATGCTATGTTGGTGGAGCGTTTGCCTTTGGTCGTGGTGGTCGGTGGTGTGGCTGGTTGCTTGGGCGCTTTGTTTACTTTCGAAGGGATCAGTGCTCTGGAATCGGATCGACAAGACCCCGCCAGCAAAGACTAAGATAAGCTTGATTGTATGTACTTGTGTCTGTACCTCCTCTTAGGTCCAACGGTCGGCCGGGTGAAAAGAAAACGACAAAGATGGGGGAAATGGGAAGAAAATGGAAGCAGCAGAGCAAGCTGTGTCTTCATCAATCCATGGTTAAACCGAGGTGAGAGAAAGGAGCAAGGCTGGGGAGGTGCAGATTACCAGGAACCTGAAGAGCAGAATGCAGAGCGACCTTGGGAACCTGGATGAGCTGCCCTGCATCATCCTTGGATGCGGCAGAGCTCTGAGAGGGTGGGTGGAGTCCATTGCCGCGTGCACCCTCGTCCAGCGTCTTTGCAGTGGCTGGGTCTCGGTGGCACGAATCAGAGCTCGGGGAATTGGTGGCTGGCATGGCGCCTGGACCTTCGGCATGTCGCCGCAGATCAAGCAATCAGCGAGGCTGGGCCCCACTTTTTGGGCTGAGGGCATTCCGAAGAAAATCAACCCCTGTCGACATCCACCAACTCACGTCATCACCGCGCGTCGGCTTCTTGGTTTCAAGTCGAAATTCTCAAGGACAATGCTACGATAGGGTTGGAATGGAAAGAAACCCCTCAGGCTTAAAATAACAGGGTATACTTACAGCATTAATTTTCGACTGAGAAGCCCTTCATCTCCACCCCTGTCCCATATCTCAAGGGAAGCTTTACTCCTGCCAGGGACACACTTCTCAAGTTATGCCCATCTCTACAGCTGATGAATTCGCCTGCTTGCGAATCCTGCATCTCAATCGAATGAGCGACGGTTTGCGGTGTTCTCTAATGCTCCCGAGCCAAGGCTCCTTGACCAGGCTCAACCTTGATATCGATGCCGGGCCACGCTGTGCCGCGCGTCAAGGCGAAGCCATGACACAGCCTGGGCATGCTTGGGGCAGACCTCGAATCAGAGCAGCACTCACGCGTGTCTGTTCCTGACTTGGCGGTATTGACGCGGTTGAAAAGGTACCTACTCTAATTTGCTCGAGGAGAGCATGTACAGGACCGGCTGAACACATACCGCCGGCGTTCCGAGCCGAGGTTGCTGAACGGCGGCCGATCTGTTGGGTTTACCTAGCGTCGGGTGTGGGTCCAATCCCCGGCGCCGTGAAGGACCGGAAGGCAGTCCCGGTCCGAGTCCGGATCTCCACTTCGGCCACAACGACGCCATGGGCGGCTCGTCGTCAATTTGATCTTCGGAATGTCTGAGGAGATTTCTTTCAGGTCTTCCTGGCTGTACACCAGACACACAGCTCGGTCCGCGACTTACCCACCGACCTCGCCAGAATTGCGGTGACTCCATTTCCAAGCGTGAGCCTCACCGCATCGAGGGTTAGATAGCGACCAACATGTATGAACAAGGTTTGCTCTACTCCGACAGCCCTTGAGATTAAACCACATCTCTTCCCTTGAGCATAGCCCCACCGATGTCCTCGCTGAAACATCGACATTCAGCTCCCAATTTTGGCATCACCAGCCAACCAATGACTTGACATGTCTGGGGTTCGTCCCGAGCAAGCCGATACTGCGGTGCAACCTTGCTCCGGTGAGTTAACGGCGCTACACTTAGTGTGCCTGATACCAACCGCAGAGATTCAGCACTGTTTGAACCCCAGACTCGGCCTTTGGACGGCTTCTCTGCAGTACGTGGACGGCACAGGCGGGTGTTGTAGCTTGGGCTATGGAAATATTCAATCAATAGCCAACGTAAAAAGTGGGCGGAGCGGACAGACGTATAGCGACTCTTGTATAGACGCTCTGGGGAAGCTTGAACATACCAAAGTTCCCGGCTCTGTTCTCAACAGCCGGAACGTTGCAATGAAAAGAGCCAAGTGTAGATCACCGGCATAAGGCTGAATCAGAAGGAGCCCGAGAAAACGGCTCGGCCCCCCGCATATCTAAAATTCTCATGCTCCCCCGTGGTGACGGTTAAAGCACTCCATCATTCCATCTTTCTCTTCTCTATCCACAACGAGAGGAACCATGGACTACTCACAGAACACTCCAATATCAGGGACCACCACGCCAGGCCCCCGCAGTGGCACCCTGAGCCCCGTCACCGCTGTTCCGTCAACTGCCGGTGCCGCTTCACAACATAGCACCCTAGAGTTGGCTGGCATCGAGCCAGGGGACAAGGTAGTTGTCCCAGCAAACCAGGATCAGGATAAGATCGTGGTCGAGCCAGCACCAGCGTCAACACCCTACTTCACAAAAGACACGAATCAACAGCAGTATTACGCTACCTACCCAGTCGACCAAAGCTACCTTCATCAGGGTTACTATGACCAACAAACACCATACCCCCAGAGTGCTGCGGCATGGAGTTTAAATCCGTGGGGATGGGGAAGAGGTGATGGGACAGAGACGGCAGAACAGGGTTCGCCACCATCGACAAAACGACAGGTCATATGTGGATTGAAGAGGAAAAACTTCTTCATCGTACTGTGGGTAGTCTCGATAGTACTAGCGATTGGGATAGGAGTTGGCACTGGAGTAGGCGTCACATTAAGCTCGAGGAGCAGAGATTCCGAAGCCACATCCGTCTCCTCAGGGGCTACCGACACAACAACAGAGACAGATCCAAGACCATCAGCAAGCACAAAAGAGGACTCAACCCCCAGTGCAGCCAACACCAACCCCACCAGCTCCTCATCATCCTCAACTTCCTCAACGCGAACCAGATCTTCCGCCAAACCTACATCCACAGCCCGATTCGGCGGGCCGGGAGGCCGTTGCATGAACGAATGGGGCAGCGATTGCATATGCCTGGACGAAGGGATATGTGTCAACCGGTGGCGGGGCACACCGTACACAGGCTTCCCGGGCAATTGGCCGTGCCCGGACGATCCCTACAATATCATGGCGTGCGTGGTGGCGCCATGCTTGGGCAGAGAAAAGCCGGCAACGTGCTTGTGGAAAGAGGCGTGTCGGGAGTTGGCACCTGGTGAGTTCTTACTTTACTCCTCAGGTAACGAATTGGTTTGGATGTAGAGTAGTTGCTAATGAAGTGTGAATAGTCGAGGAAGGAGCCGCACCGATATGTCCTGGCGGCGATGATTTTGTATGTTGCGCTCATGGTTGGTGACAGACTTCCAGGTTGGCGGGATGGTTTGGTCTTGTCCGGCGTTCGAAGGAAGGCATGTCTGGATATCTTCAGCATCACCAGCAGCCTTTACTCCAACAATCAAGGGACAGCCTTCCTCAGTTGAAGTCGCCCGTCCTCCCAGGAACAAAGTGAGATACTGGTGCATGCGACCCAGGTTGCTCCTCATCCTTATCCAAGACCAGAGACCGGGATGCCTCCTGCATCAGCTTCTGATTCGATCAGCCATGCCGTGCGGCTCCTACCTCTTCTATCTGTCTGTTCTATATCGACCCCGTCATGGACACAACTGCACATGCCGCAATCGCCTCGAGGATGCAGGTGCCATCACGCGGTAACGAAATTGGCAGGCACGGAAAACTATAAGCCCCCCCCCCTCCTGACCAGCCGGTTTCTCGCTTCTTGCTTCTTGCTTCAACGTCAAAGACTGCACCGGACAACATCAGTGCCACATCATTTCCATAAGTGAAGCGCTCGAATCGTCGAGTCGACCATCTCAATGACTTGATGACGATCTTGAAAAGAAAGAAAACGAAATGGTGTCTCTGGAAACAAACCGGGAGCTGTGTACCACCTCTATGCTCTGGCGCGTGGATTTGATGTCAGCATTTCAAGAAGTCGAACTTCACATTGGCTGCAGCCTCCAAGCCCCTTCGTGTTGAGAAGCTTTCTTAAGAGCGGGTTCAAGCACAAAAATAAGGGAGGATAGGTATCGTGAGAACAGGGTAAATCGAGTCATCAAAGAACACAATCTTGCATCAAGCAACTCAATCTTGGAATACCTCATCACCAGGGCAGGCTGACAACGATGAGAGATGGTCTTCGAGGATGTGTCAGGTGGTAATGTTACTGTCTTCCTTGTATTGGCTGTAAGTTACCCGTAATGCGCGATGCATCTCCCAACCCCTGGCTTGTGTCACCAGAATGACTTTCACTCCGTTCAACCCACCACCACAACGTCCAACCAGACTGCCATCGTAAGACAACAGCCCTGCGCCCAGGACATATGAGTACACCTTCGACGACGACATGTCGTTTAGCTCTTGGTCATCGAAACAACGTCCAACAATCAATTGATCCTTAATCTCCTCTTGTCCCCTCATTCTCATCACCCATCAACCGCATCCTCATCCTCACCCCCTAAACCATCCCAAACACAGACAAACAAAAACTATGTCTACCTCCGAACCCACAACCCAACAACCCCCAACAATCAACTTCATTCTCTCCTTCCTTCTCGTCGGTCTCGCCTGGGGCTTCACCACCCCGTTCATCCGCCGCGCTGCTAAAGACCGTGCCGCCGCTGCCACCGATGCAGCAGCATCTTCCACCTCTTCTGCCAAGCGTCATGATGAGGCCGACAACAAAGCCAACCTCACGCTGCCCAAGCGCGTCCGAGGGTTGATTGCCAACGGACTCGCCGCCGCCATCGACCTGCTGCGCAACCCGCGATATGCGATCCCCTTGGTCTTGAACCTGTCCGGGAGCGTGTGGTTCTTCTTGCTAGTTGGGAAGGCTGGTATGTTTCCTCCTCGGATCACTCGATCAATCCTCTCCCCTTTTCAGCCACCGGGTGGTGACTAACGCAAGATGATAGAGTTGAGCCTGACGGTGCCCATTGTCAACACCGTTGCGTTTTTGTTTACGGTCCTCGGGGAGTGGTGGGTCGAGGGCAAGGTGATTAGTCGAGGTATGTGTTTCTTTTTGTTCAGGTGTGTTGAGCTGCGGCTGACTTGAGAATAGATACCATGCTCGGCATGATGCTTTCTGTGGCGGGGATTGCGTTGTGTGTGCACAGCAAGAATGCTTAACTAGGTAGTTGTCCTGTATGGTCATGATCTGTCGGGAACACCGGATCGAATCTTGGATAATACCTGCTTCCATTAACCTGCATACTCATCAACTCCTAACTCATCACTCATGATCATCCTCCTGCACCAGGCAGATCCCCTTCAATCCCTAAAACACAACTGCTTATCAAACATCCACACTGGTCTGCCTGTTGCCTCTTCCTCCCTCCCTCTTTTTTCTGAAAGCCCAATGATGAATCTCTCCTCGAACCTGTCCAGGCATGCGTATGGGTATAATAAACCGGACATCCCGAACCGCGTGCCTGACGCGTTTCCCATGTCCACCAAGAGAAAAGAAAGAGACATACGTGTACCTGATGAACGATTGTGTGTTTCCGTTTTGCCCGACCCGTACAACGCCGCCATGGTTACCCTTTGCCTTATTTTGAGATTTCGTGAGTGTTCATCCCCCTGATGGTTGTTATCAATGCTTGAGAAGGCGGTGAGAGAAAAGAAGGGAAGGGAAGGAGACCAGTGAAGTATCAGGAAAACGAAAGAAAAAGTGACAGAAACCTCAAGAATAAATTGTGAAATGAAGAATGAGAAAAGGAGAAACAAAATACCAAGCCTAGTCGCCTTTTTAATGCAATAAAATCCCAAAAAGAAATCCAAGAAAAGATGAATAAGAAGAGAAGAAAGGAAGTCAAAAAACACCAAGAGCAGCGAAGTCAATCCCCTCCTCCCGGTTCGAATTACCACTATTATCGTCATCGTGATGCCCAAGCCTAGCACCGCCTGGTGCGCACCCAGCGCTGCACCGCGCGCAGGCTTGGGTCCTCGGCCGTCCAGCGGCCCATAGCAAGATCCGACGCCTGCAGCTCCGCGTAGACGTACTCGTCCGTGATCTGAGCGAGCTCCTATACCACCACCGTTAGAGGAGCATGAACCTCCTAAAAGAATAAGAAGAAAACTTACAGCCCGCAACTGCTGATCACAAGCCCTCAGCTGCGCCTGATTCCCCGCATGCGGCCTGCCTCCCTGGAGGATCTGGTCGCGCCACTCGATCCACCTCTGCGCAGCCGCCTGGCGCAGGTAGATCTTTTGTCCCTCGTGGCGGCGGGCGTAGGCGTCGAGGAGGACCTGCCTCAGCTCCGCCTTGGCCTGCTCTTCAGGCCCGCCCGAGGCGCAGGGGACCGTGATGTCGGCGCCGCAGTTGAGGATGTGCTGGCCGTCGATGGCGCACTGGCGGAGCGCGGCCCACCCTTCGGTGTAGTAGTCGTCCATGTCCGGCGGCTGGCAGGGCGCGGCGGCGATGTAGTATTGCAAGGTGCGGAAGTCTTCGAGGAGCTCGGCGACGCGGGCCGTGCGGTACTCGTTGACTGGGTGGGGAGGGTTAGTAATTAGGCTGGGGCTAGGAGAGGGGAGAAAAAGGGGAATTGATGATGTTGGTTGGAGAACATGTGAGGCGCTGCTAGTATGAAGCTGTCTTGAGGACTACTACCCCACAGAGACGGCCCGTTGCGGCCCTCTAGGGCTTACACACACGTGGGAATCCCTTAGAGACCAGCAACGTCGTATATGGGACCGAGGTCTGTTGTCTTGGGTTGTGGTTTGATAGGGTCATATGTGGGGTGTGTGATATGGCAGAGAACCCAGGGGGTGGAACCAAGGGGGAAAAACATACGTCCGTCCGCCATCTTGATAACTGGTTGTTGGATCAAAGCAAGAAACGGTATTATGTACTAAGGTGTATCGGGAAATGCCGAGAGCGACGCTGTCGAATGAGGCGGTCTCGTATAGTATGGCTCGTAAAGCAGCGAATGCCGGTCAATCAAGTGAAGTGAAGGAATGTATGTGCCGCGGCGCGAAACAGGGCCCAAGCAGAGAATGAGAGACTGTCTGGTGGTGGCAAGACGCAGTCTATGCGCAAGCGAACAATGAAAGCTGAAGTCTAGAGAGAACGGCGGTCTCTATGAGAGCCTGTTGGTGAAGTCGATGGCTTGGTGGTGGCGAGAGTCAAGGGGACCCAGGACGCCGGCGACGGGACCCTTTTGTAGAATTTGCCATCACCGACGATAGTATGGTGATTGAGTGGAAACAAGACTTCACCACCCAGGGGTGAGGGAAAAGGAGTTGGTGAGGACTCCCATGGCTAGCAAACCCGAGTAGAACCACCTAGTCGGAGGAGTAGGGTACGTATCGATGGGGACCACCACGAGAGAGAGTGTGTGTGTGGATGCATGTGTGGGTGTGTATGTTCGTGGCAGTGGACATGACATGCTCCCGTTAGGCATAGGCTCAGAGTAAAGCGTGCCGAGTACTAACTACCGGGAGCCATGCTCCTCTGCCCGTCCCGCATTCCCGGCAAGAGGAGGCCTACCTCATGGGGGCCAGGGCGATACTCGTCGACGATTCGCGGCCCGGAGCGCGGGTAGACTAAGGCACAGAAAGGGACTTTGACAAGCACGCAAACCGTTCAGAGCCGTTCAAGGCCACAGAGAGGGGGTCCCGCCGCTATGGTCACCCGTCCGCGTTGCATCGGAGAGAAAAACCAGGTGAGGGAGGTTTGGGGTTCCTGCATCTAGGTCGAGCCGCTAGCAGCCCGACGCAATGAGCAAGCAGCCAAAGACATGCCAGAGACTGGCAGAGACAGCCTCGCCGGTCCAAGACAGGGCGTGACCGCCGCACGTTGTGAACCCATCGCTTCTGGAGTCGGCGGCCAATGGCGAGCACGGGAGAGGCTGTGGCAGAGGAGGCCGAGAGTTGGGGCTTGCGGATACTAGTTCCGAGACAGCCATCTACACTACACATACCAAACTGCTGCTGCATGCTGCAGGGCTGCCGCCGCGGCGTGGATGGACCGAACCTCTGGGGCTCATGTCAGCCACTCAATGCTGTGTTGGTCTCCGAGTACCTGGCTTGGTGTTGAGTTATCGGAGCACCCGTTCACTTCAGAACACTGCAGCAGAGAGAGCACTTGGACTCTGCAGCGCTGCAGGCCAAGACCAACACAGCTCCAACTCGGCACTGAGACTATCCCCAAGTAATCCTCCAACTCATCGCCATCGCCCTCGCGCCGTTGTCTTTTCCATGGCAATGAGGGGCTCAGCGTGCCATGAAGTGCCCTGAAGTGCAGTAAGTGCAGCAAAAGAGGGCCTCGGTGCCATGGCTCCTCTGCAGCCCGAAGCACACGTCGGTCTCGATGTGGCTTGAGCAGCGGTTGTTTCGAGCAGGGGGGTCACAGATCGGGAAATTTAGACGAGGTTTCAGCCGTGCCCCGGCAGCCTGGCGTTGCTGGCGTTTCCCGATCCGGAACACCCCGGCCCACAATTGCCCAGAACCCCCCCCCCAGGCCGGGTCGATCGGAGGTCGGGAGGCAGCCACATGCTCCACCGGCCACGAACCTGCGGCTCCAACCACCGCCGATCCCCTCCACCTCGCCGGCGCCCAATGACGAGCCGCGCCGCGCCTTTCAGCAAACGGCCGTGAATTCGACTTTGCAGTTCTCGTCCTTCCTGCAGTGAGCTGAAGGTGATAGCGTTCAAACTGGGTGACATGTCGTGGAGCACGATTCCCTTTTCGCCCTACACCGTTCTTCCGGCACACCGGGTAAAGAGAGAAAAAGATAGGGAAACCAAAAGCGTTGAACGGCCTCCTTCTCCGTCCTCCTAAGCCCATCGCGCAATCGCCTGGGCCCGTCCCGGAAGGTCGTTCGGTCTCGACATGGCGCTGGCGCAAGAGGCGCAAGATTGAATTCTGAGAGGCTGCGCGGCTCCGGCAGCGCACGGGTCAGCTCCGCATCGTTCGCAGCCGAGACTTTGCATGCATTTCTCTCAACCACCGTCCTGGGCTCCGGATTCGCTGTTGACACTCCCCTTTCAAGCCCGTGCTTGACCCGATCCAAGGTACCGGATCCCTGGGAAACGTGCAGTCAGTTTCACGTCATCATCTATAATTGTATTGCCCCTCCAAGTCTGCCTTGCCTTACCGGGTCCTCCCTTGACAACGCCGCGAAGAGCCGCATGACTGGTTCTCGGAAAATATGCTCATCGTGCCACATCCTTTCGGCTGGGTCAAACTGGCAACGTGCACGGTGATATCATGGCATGGTCTATTCCGGATTCATCATCATTGGTAGACAATACAACGGAAAGAAGACGTGATTCCATGATACTCAGTGGGACATCAACCTCACCCGTGGGATGCCGTCTCTTTCATTCCATCCACTTCCACGCGCCGAACTGTGCTATCGGCAAGCGCGGCACTGGTATCTCCAATCACCTCGGCGCCCTCTCAGTCCTTCTCAGCAATCGCCTGTAACCTCTCCTCGATTTCGTCCTCTGTCAGCTTCCTGAAACCCGGGTATGTGCCCTCCTTGCCGTCCGGGCGAGGGCCGCCCACAATGCCAATCTCGATCTCGGTCTTCTTGAAGTCCATGCTCAGAACGGTGCTGAGAGTGGTGATGGCGAGCTCGACCACATCCTTCCAATCTCCCGGGGCGCAGTTCTTGTTCTTGAGCTTCTTCTCGAGGTGGTTGATTGCCTCTTGTTGCTTGGGCCCGGCGGCGGTGCCCTTGTACCCGATGTAATATCCGGCGGGGTCGCACTTGAACAACTGCGGACCAAACTCCGAGTCGAGGGATATCAAAGTGGTCGCAACACCGTACGGCCGCATGTACGCCTAGGACGGTCAGCATTATATCCAGGAGATAAAAACTACGGAGCAACGTTCGCAGCATACCCTCTGGGTGTACACTTGGCTGATGTTGGCCAGGCGCTTGGCCAGGGCATCGCATGGCATCTCGTAGCCGTACTTGTACTTGAACTCAGCTGCCTCGGACTGGGCGCGCTGGGCGAACGCACGAGCATCGGCAATCGAGCCGGTCATGACGCAGCCAACGGACGGCGAGATCTGGAAGATGTGGGAGACGGAAGAGGGGTCGATGAGTTTATCCTAGGCGGCTTGTCAGCATGCGATGCAGCCCTCGAGAACAGGCCGCAACAAAAGCGCAAGACCACATACCGGGACCTTCTTTTGTGAGAGGACAACGGCGCAGTCCTTGCCCCTCACACCAATCGACATGATGTTTGCCGCGGTGATAGCCTTGAAGGCATATTCTGAGCAGCCTCATCAGCTTCCCCGCACTTTCCGTCGACAGCGGATAACGGGACGAACGGTGTCCCATGTTGACTCGACATACCGACTTGATACAGCCTTCCCTGCTCCGAGAAAATGGTAATGTGCCTGTCGTAGCCAGCGTTGCCTGGGACATATCATGTTAGCGACGGGGTGGAGCTTGGTTGGGAGCTCGCAGAGCAAGGCCAAAGACTCACCCGCCATTTTGATCGGCTGGGAATTAATTGGGCGGGATTAATTTGGTTTCAGAGGTGATTCGCAAGAGGCCACTTGACCGTTGTTCCTCGAGGTGTGTTGCTGTGGCGGTTGAGAGTTTGTTGTGGTTGGGAGCAGAGGTCGGGTTCCAAGTTCGAAGCTGGAGGTGCAGTTCGCCTGTTGGAGCTCTGACCTGGACCCAGCGATTGACGCGTTGCGGTCGTTTGCCTGGAGCAAGGCAAGGCTGAAGCTGAGCATTTGATGCCTTGAACCTCAGGCCACACATCAGGCAGTAAGAATGAAAATGTTCTTGGCAGCCCCACCTTCCTCTGCAGGCAGCCCCGCCTAAGATCTTATCTCTTATCTGACCCCTGTCGTCAGGTACCGATAAGATGCTGGGCAGAAATTTGCTGCGACCCGGACGCGGGCGTAACCACAACAGCACCAGACAGACACCACAACCCCCCCAATAAACGAACCGAATTGCCGCTTGAGCTCCAATTTTTCGCTCGTTTTTCTTCGTGCATATCTTAGCCATTGGCCGTTTCGGCTTAGCTGCCCCCAATTCGTGCCGGCCGTGGCATTCCGCGGTTCTACAGCTTGCGCCAGCCAATCCACTTCAACCACATCCGTCTGTCGATTGGCCGTCTAGATTTTCTGCTGGCCTTAGGGCTGGTCCGTCGCCGTCTTCACAACCGCTTCTGTGCGGTCCTCTGCTATCATCATGTCTTCCCACGTTCCCGCTTGGAAACGATTGGGCCTGAAGCTCAAGGGACCAGCATCAGGCGAAGCCAATCCCATCGCTCCCACCTCCAATTCCATCTCAAAGCCCTCACCGTCGCTCAACAACCGCACCCAGCCGACCCGTCCTGCCGCAAGCCCGGCGAGCGCTCTCAAGAGAAAGCAGCCAGGTGCTCCGTCCTCCACCTCAAACGGCGTTCAATCTCACACCCCAAATAAGAAGCCTCGGCACGAGGAGCCTACTCAAGCTACTCCGTCATCCACCAAGAAATCCGTGTCGTTCGCTCCCGACACCAAGGACAGGGCAGAAGAAAAGAAAGCCGCCGCGGCGAAAAAGAAGGCCAAGAGGAAGGCAAAGAAGAAGGCCAACAAAAAGGCCGCAGCTGCCGCCGCCGCGGCAAAGACCGAGAAGACCAACCTCGAGCCGTCCCTGAACTACCTTCGCCAGTGGCACACCTCTCGCGAGACTTGGAAGTTCAACAAGAACCACCAGACCCTCCTGATCAAGTACCTGTTTGACGGCGACCGGATCCCCTCCGCCGACGTCCCCATCTTCTACGAGTACATCCGCGACCTGAAGGGCGCCGTGCGGACCCGACTGCGCGACACAGCTGCCAAAATCCGCAAGACCGACATGGAAGCCGGCGCGGACGCGTTTCCCGCCGCGCTGCCGGAGAAGGAAGCTCGCCAGAAGGAATATCACGAAGCAATAGCCAGGTTCCTACGGGATCTGCAACAACAAGGCGCCGCGCAGGCTGGTAAGAGCTCCAAGAACACCAATGGCAAGCGAAGTCTCGACGAGGTCGAGTATGTCCTGCGCGCGGCGGACCCCGAGGTTAAGCGACGTCTGTTGCGGAGGATCCGTGCCGAGCAGGTGCTGCGCGAGTTGTCGGATAGTGAGGAGAGCACGTCCACGACGGCGACGACGACAAGCTCTGCTTCGACTGATTCCTCCGCGACCGTTGGCAGGTCGGCGCCTGTGGCGGCAGCGGACGGTATGGCAGACGGAGCAAGCCGGGATAGCTCTCAACGCCCTGCTAAGCGACGCAGGTTGCGCAATAGGCGGACGGCGGTGGATGATGACGACAGCAGCAGCAGCTGCAGCAGCAGTTCGTCCGAATCGGAATCTGAGTCGGAATCTGAATCGGAATCAGATTCTGAAGCCGAATCCGATTCCAAATCAGAGGATGGTGGGTCAGAGAGCAGCGCCGAGAGTAACAGCAGCAGTAGCAGTAGCAGTAGCAGTAGCAGCGAGAGCGAAGAGTCAGAGGATGAAGATATGATGGATGTTGATGGGCCTGCCGTCGAGTCATCGAGCTCGAGTAGCAGTTCTTCATCAGAGTCGGAGGACTCGGAGTCTGAACCTGATGAAGGGGACGAGACGGAGGTCGAAAGCGAGTCAGCGAGTAGTAGCAGTAGTGAGGATTAGATTTTGACTGCCTACCTCAGTATATAGCCTTCTGTGCTCACATGAGGAGCACCTGGAGTCAAATCTAATTCGTAATCTCGATTCTTGAGCTTTAATGGAGAACCATCGCAATGTATTGATTTCCGGTATAGGTTTTTGCATAGCAAACAGCCGTCCGCCTCTGTGATATTACTCATTTCTTCTGCTCAGTAAACGCAAAGTTGCCACCCGCAATGAAAAAGACAGCTGCCGCCCTATGTGCCGTCGCAACAACTTTACTGGCCGTTGCAAATTCCTTCACTTAAAAGCTTGTCATGGAAGAAAAATAAAGACACTGCCCAATACCATCCCATAACGCCATGCTGAATGCAGGCCAAACACAGGGCCTCCCACATGCTCCCCCCTCCATACGAAACAGATTGCCGTCTGCTCCGCCTCACCTCATTGCAGCCAAACCATGGCAGGGACAAAAGGAATCAAGAAAAGAAAAGACATCAAGCCAGCTCCAACAAGCTCCCCACCTCCAATAACCCCACCACCCTGCCCACTTTACCCCTCTCCACGACCGCAATGACCGCCTCATCCCCATAGGCATACGCCGCTGCTGTCTCCTCTCCCTTGTTCTCATCGCTGACAAACCCCAGACTTCCGAAGTCCGAGCACGACGAGACGGACGAAGAAGACAACGATGGCGACGAGACACCAGAAGCCGTCGTAGTCCTGGCCCTCAAGCCCCTCACCCACTCCGCCACCGCACCAACCTCCTCCCCAGCCGCGACGTGAATAAACTCCTTCTCCGGCGTCACCAGCCATGACAGATTTCCTTCGGACCCTGTGCTCCCGCCAAACACCGGACGGGTGATCTCCCCCGGCGGGATCCGTCGAATCTTCATCGGTGTTAAGACCGAAAACCCATCCTTCACATCAGGCTCACGAACCCGCAACCACCCGGACGGACTCGCGTACGCGGCGCGAAGGACATCCAATCCAGTTACCGTTCCTGTCATTCCCACCGCTGCCGCTTCGTCAAGGTAAGGGATCTGTTCCACAGGCACCATGACTGAGCGAATATCCCGCTGTGTTGGCGGCGGTGGCGGAGGCGGAGGCGCCGGCTGGACGGACGATTTCAGCGCAGCCCCGATCGCGCCGCCGGGGTGGTTGCGCGCGAACACGGCGGGGACGCAGTCGGAGTGCAGTTCCTGCGCCACGACCATGGCAAGCGCGTCGGCAACTGCCAGGGCGACCGTCGTGGATGTGGTTGGGGCGGCGACGCCAAAGGAGCGGGTTTCGTCCTCGTGGACCGGCGCGGGGAGGAGGATGGCATCCGGCCTGTGGTGGAGCAGTTCGCACGTGTCACGGCGGGCGTGGCCCGTAAGCAGGAGGAGGGGGATAGCCCGGTCGAGGTAGGGGAGCAGGCCGAGCAGTTCAGGAGTGCGGCCGGAGAAGGTGATGAGCAGGAGAACGTCGTTGGGAGAGACCAGGCCGAGGTCGCCGTGGAGCGCCTCGGTGGGGTGGAGGAAAACGGCCCGGACAGAGATGCTGTTGAGAGTGGCTACCACTTTGCGCGCGATGTGGCCGGACTTTCCGACGCCGATGACCACGACCTTGCCGTGCCGCGGCGGGCGCTGACTGTGGACGATGGCGTCGACGGCGTGTATGAAGCTGTCGCGGGTGAGGCGGTCGGAGGAGTAGAGGTCGGTAATGTTTTGTAGGGCGGTCGCTTCGGTGGAGAGGACGTGGACGGCGCGTGAGAGGCGCTCTTCGATGGCGAGCTTTTGGTCGCAGGCAGCGATGTCCGGTTGGGACAGGCTGTGAGGTTGGAGTGTCGAGTCGTCATCATCTTCGACGGGTGTGATAGGCGACGGCGGAGAAGGAGGTGCGGGAGGTGAGAAACATTGTATCTTGCGCCGCAGATAGACATCGCCACCCTGGGCGGGCCGTGGCGGCGAACAGTGCTGGACCATCTTGTTGGGTTGTCACTCGAGTGTTGTTCCGGTCCGCTGTCGTCTTGGAGAAAGAAGTTTCCGCCAACTTTTCCAGGTTGACGCGATTGGAAATAACTAAAGTTGAACGCTCAGTGACAGCTCATGGACGGACTGGATCTAAGGCCGCGGGAGAGTCGGTCGATGTAGATGAGTAGGTAGGTTTAGGTAGGTCGGTTCGAGTATGAATAAAGTCAAACGAAAAAACCTTCAGATGTCAGAGTCTCGGGTCGTCCCGCAAGGGCATCCCAGCTCTGGAGTCTTCAGGACGACCAGGATGACGAGATGATCCCCGGTAGGCTTTACTTCGCCACCGATCCAGGCACTTGCGGACTCGGAACCTCACAGTCCCCGAATCGTCTCGTGAGCAGGTTAGGTACAGTGTAAAAAGGAGATCTAAAGGCTGAGCTTGAAGGAGGACGGATCGGAAGGGACTGCTCGGTTTGAGACGGGACTTTTTGTTTTGAGCTGGATGTCACCGGTACTTGTACCAACGGACTCTAACGGACTCCAGGAAGGTTCCATCAGACAAGAGATTTGGAGCCTGGCTACTACCGGTACGTATCAGATGCCCACCTCCACGCCCTCCGCGCCTCCACGCCGAGCATCGACGTCGTCTCGGGACCCATTAATGAGGAGTAGGCTGTCGATGGCGGAACATCGCGGGATATGACGGTGTTGAATGGAGGAGCACAAAGCGGAAAACTCGCCGAACCGAGCGCCGTTATTTCCCTCATGCTCTACCTTCGGTAAATGTATGTTGCTGCGCCTACGGTTCAAGCCGCAGGACAAGACGTGTCGAGACCGGATATTGCCCCTCCAAGACCCGGTCGACATGATGTAGCTGGGTGACATCACCGACGTCAATCTTGGACGCCAGGTCTGCGGGATGCCAATGGGATGCAGCGGACGGAGCGGAGTTATCGGCGTTGCGCCGCCGGGGAGCCCGGACGTTGGAGGGTATCATGAATTGGATTCTGAGGAATCAAGAGTCTTGGAAGCCGTCGCTCACATGAAAATTGTGGATGTCGAAGTTCCCGTCCCCCGCAAAGTCGCGGCTCGCGTACCACACAACGTCGTCGTTCGCCCGCATGCCGCTCTCCCCCTTACATGGCGCAAGTTTGCGTGATTGACGCTAGATTGCGATTACAACAAACCCGCGGTCCGGGGAGACACTTTC
This sequence comes from Mycothermus thermophilus, assembly GCF_041956435.1. NCBI lineage: Eukaryota > Fungi > Ascomycota > Sordariomycetes > Sordariales > Chaetomiaceae > Mycothermus > Mycothermus thermophilus. The sequence continues at coordinate 3,328,464 of NW_027191431.1, read as the reverse complement.
TAGATCTCTGGATGCCATTCATTCCATACGCACACAGCTAGACAAGAGCAATGGGGCAAGCGAAACAAGATTGGTGACCCATGACAAACGTGGCCTACAGTAAGGATGGAATTCCTACGACTACGAGCTAGTGCCACCATCCCTGAGTGTCGGTCGCGATCGCGATCGCGGTCGCAAACCCGAATCCAGCCGGTCGGTCAGCCAGGATAGCACACGGACAGGCATGTGCTCGCGACACCATGACGCAAAACCCACAAAACATCCAGCGAAACGGAAACCTGTAGCTCCAGATCCAGAAAAAAAGCCTTATTTTCTTCTTCCCCATGTCCCGACACAAGGCCGAGCTCACAGTGAAAAAGGGTTTGGAAAACATCAAAAATTACGACCGGAACGGCCCCGAAGGACAATTCAGGACGACATGCTCCGCGCTGTGCAATGCAGGCCTATCGCCCTGGTACCCCTGCTTCTTGATCCAGGTGTACCCAATCAAGGTAAGTATGAGGAAAGAAAAGAGAAGAAGAGGTCAAGAAATCGGGAGGGCAGCCCGCAATTTATAGACGAACTGGGTGGTCCGTGCACCCTTGCAACCACACACAGACCAGGCGCACAGACCAGCCCCTGCCCAAAGCTTAAGCGCACAGACCAACTGTTGTGGGTCCCCTCGGACTAAAACCCTAACCCGTATCTCTGGCTGGTCGACCTTATCGAACTGCCCCTCTGCCCCTCAGCCCGCTTCAACTGGGTTTGTCTTGTTTCAACGACGAGGCTGCGGTTTGCTTTTTGACATTCTCTGTCCCTTGGAGCCTTAAGGCTTGCCTTCTTTCATTCGACTTTTAGAGTTCTCGTTCACTCTTTTTCTTGTCTTGACTTTCTTTTCAAACCTCATCATGCCCGACTCACAACCTCTCTCTGTGCTCTTTGTCTGCCTCGGCAACATCTGTCGGTCCACCATGGCCGAGGGTGTCTTCCAGAACATCGCGAGGAAGCCCCCATATGAGGGCCTCATCGGGGAGATTGACTCTTGCGGGACAGGTAACCAAATAGCCCGGTCCGACGTCTCTATCTCGAATCTCTTGTTGACACGCACAGGCGCTTACCACACTGGCGAGGAACCTGATGACCGGACTCTCGCGACTCTCAAGAGCCACGGCATCACGAACTATGTTCATTATGCCCGCAAGGTACGGCCTATATTGCACGCCTCCTCATTCACTGACGCTCAGTGCTTAATCTGACTCCTCGCCCAGGTCGACGCCTCCGATTTTGACAGGTTTGACTACGTCTTCGCCATGGACCGGAGCAACCTGGATGATCTGCAGCGGCTGCAACAGCGGCGAAAGCCCGGGTCCAAGGCTAAGGTGATGCTCTTCGGCGAGTACTCAGGCACGGGCAAGCCCGAGGTCATTAGTGACCCCTACTACGGTGGGAGGTCGGGTTTCGAGAAGGCGTACGAGCAAGTCACGCGCTTCTCGCTCAACTTTCTGAAGGACGTGTTCCCGGACGTGGAACCGCCTAAGCTATGATGCTAAGGTGCACGGTTTGTGCTGGGGACTTTGGGTTCGGAGAACAAGTGGCGTTCGGGCTGGGATAGACTTGGGATTACGGATGCGATGTAGATACCCGTGTCGGTATTGGATGGGGGTGAACTCAACAAGAGTGTCCGAGAGGGCGCTCCAAATTGCTCTCAGGTCTCGCGTTTCCTCGAATACGTCAGCTTTCGACGAATGGGTTTGACGGAAGGCATTATTTTTTTGAGGATTTCCTCAAATCTTTGGGCCGGTTACGTTGTGCAACCCTATACAAGGTGGCAGTCTGCAGTCAGCTCCTTGCTCTTGCATCCCAGAATCCTCAGGCTGGAGTTTCAGGTCTTGGACCCCGCGAAGATGGCCAGACTTCCAATGATGGGACCTCAGCCTTACGGCCAGTTTTGGCGACCCGGAACGGCGGCCGGTAGTTGTCGGCCAGGGTTCCTAGGCACCTCAACGGATTCTCCGGGAGCATTTTCCATTGTTGATTTTCCATCTGCTCAAATGATGGTGATTTCGACAACTTGTTGCTCAGTCCAACCCAACGCTGAGCTCTTCAGGACAAAGAGTGATTGGGCCCAACGTCCTCAAACCCGTCAACCTGTTGGAGCTCGGGACAGCCCGGCATCCCCTGAACCAATTTTCTAATCGCATTTCGCATTTTGCAGCGTTGGGCAAGGGCGGCTTTTGTCGCGCGCGTAACGCTGGCCCAGGGCTCGTCGTCGCTCGTTTCGTTGCTGGACGTGAATGCAGGTCAGCTTGAGCGCAGCCAATCACGGCTCCTCTCCTCCGGGTGGAGCCCTCCCTCTCATCTTGCCTGTCTCCTTCCGGCGGGTAGCGTTCGTCGTTCTCTGCTCTGTGCCGCTCGCATTTGTCCCTGTTGAATGTTTGCTAAGGCGTCTGGGAGCGAAATGGACATGCTCCCGCCCCTTGTCGCCCCTGGCCAGCCCGTTCTTCTTTGTCACACTCAGTCCCAAAACTGACCAGAGGCACATCTCTGGCTGACGATCCAGGCGGGCCCAGCGTTGCATCCACACCACAGGTGCAGACGCTGCAGGGCCCCGCGCCGCGCGCAGCACCAAGCATCCATGCCTCAACCCCTCGATCCCCGTTGTCAAGCCCTCATTTAAATAGCAGCCCGGCTCTGCTGTGTAGCTTCTTGCTCTCGAATCTCACCATCGGACGAGCTGCCTTGTTGTATTAATTTACTGTATCTTTTTGAGCTCTTTGTCCTTCTTTGGGACATTCTGTCCTCTCCCCCTCCCTTTCAAGTCCTGACCATCTTTTCGTGTTAGCCTTGTCCAGATCCAGCCCCTCTCTCCCCCCACATCCCGCCGGCTTAGCTGCCACCATCCGGGTCTTTGCTTGGTCCTTGCCTGCCCCTCCTTTACCAACACCAGATATCCCCGCGTCCATCATCAGGGGATCCCTCCGCGACCGTGAAAGCGCAACGCCGGTAGAACTCGAGATCAAACGCAGAGCTCGGAAGCTCGAACCAGACCTTACTTCCCGTCTCGACGACAGAAACATCTGCCACCATGGGCGACCTGCAGGGACGGAAGATCTTCAAAGTCTTCAACCAAGACTTCATCGTCGATGAGCGGTACACGGTGACAAAGGAACTCGGCCAGGGCGCTTATGGCATTGTCTGGTATGCACACCGTCCATCACCACCGCAGTCATGATATGGCTGGGCCAGAGCATCACTCTGTGATGGCAACCCCCTGGAGCACCCGTAACTGACTTGCCCTGAAGCGCTGCCGTCAACACCCAAACCAACGAAGGCGTGGCCATCAAGAAGGTCACCAATGTCTTCAGCAAGAAGATTCTCGCCAAGCGCGCTCTGCGCGAGATCAAGCTGCTTCAGCACTTCCGCGGTCATCGCAACGTGAGACACAGCCCCTTTTTTCCCAGTCCTCAATTCTGGTAGAAGCCGTTCACTGACTCGAAGTCGCCGGTCCCCAGATCACTTGCCTGTACGACATGGACATTCCCAGGCCCGACAACTTTAATGAGACCTATCTCTACGAGGGTACGCCCCAGATCGCTTTCTCTTCCTACCGCCGATTCTGCCGCTGACGCATACACTCTACAGAGCTCATGGAATGCGATCTGGCTGCCATTATCCGCTCCGGCCAGCCGCTTACCGACGCCCACTTCCAGTCCTTCATCTACCAGATCCTGTGCGGCCTCAAGTATATCCACTCGGCCAACGTGCTGCACCGCGACTTGAAGCCTGGAAACCTGCTCGTCAATGCCGATTGCGAGCTCAAGATTTGCGATTTCGGCCTGGCGCGCGGCTTCTCGATCGACCCGGAGGAGAATGCTGGGTACATGACTGAGTATGTCGCGACGAGGTGGTACCGCGCGCCCGAGATCATGCTCAGCTTCCAGAACTATACCAAAGCGAGTGCGTATTTCCCATCTCCTTGCGTATTTTGTGTCTGCTCGCCTGGCTAACTGGCCATAGTCGATGTCTGGTCTGTCGGTTGTATTCTTGCCGAGCTGCTCGGAGGCCGGCCGTTCTTCAAGGGCCGCGACTACGTCGACCAGCTCAACCAGATCCTGCACATCCTGGGTACCCCTAACGAGGAGACGCTCTCGCGCATCGGCTCGCCCCGCGCCCAGGAGTACGTGCGCAACCTGCCCTACATGGCCAAGAAGCCTTTCCCCTCGCTCTTCCCCAACGCCAACCCAGACGCCCTTGATCTGCTGGACCGCATGCTCGCCTTCGACCCTAGCCGCCGCATCTCGGTCGAGGAGGCCCTTGCCCACCCGTACCTGGCTATCTGGCACGACCCATCCGACGAGCCAGACTGCCCCACCACCTTCAATTTCGACTTCGAGGTCATTGACGACATCAACGAGATGCGCAAGATGATCCTCGAAGAGGTCTACCGCTTCCGTCAGCTCGTCCGCACTGTCCCCGGTGCCTCCCCGCACCATAACGTCCAGGCCCCGCCCGTGCCGATCCCGGCTGGCGGGAACCCCCGGCAGTGGACCGACGGTGAACCTGGCCCCGTGGAGTACGGCGCGACCGCTAACATGCAAGGCCTTGAGGCCGAGCTGGCCGGTCGGTAAGGTGCCGGGCTGTCGACGCTCTTCAAGGTTGGGTTCAAGAGAGGCGGGAGGTGGTGGCGGGGAAGTAGTGCTGTGTCTCATTCGTTGTTACCGGGGTCGGGGGAATCAAGCTTAACCAGGGTGCTGTCGTTTACATCTGGATCGGGCACGGCGTCTGTGGGTGGTTCTGTGTATGGCTTTGGTGATGGGTCGGCGAAACGTCCTCCTCGGCTTTGCCATCATCTTCCCGTGTCCCGCAAGCGGATGCGCTGGCTCGCCAGAGAGCGAGAGTGGCATGAGACGAGGTGGGATGCGTACCTGCGTTTTTGGCGGGATCTTGTACTGTACAGCAAGGGGGATGACGAGGAGGATGATGGAGAGATGAGTTGTGATAAATGATTTGTGTGCCAAGGTGAAGGATATCGTCCTGGAGGATGTTGCTGGCCCGATGGCTGGTCGGGGTAATAAGCGCATTGTTATTTTTTCTGGCTCGGAGTTTTTTGATGATGAGACTGTTGTTGATGTCAGTGATAGGTTGGATCGGGCTGAACAAGGCGATGTTATATTGGAAGAACATGATGGTGATGTCTGGAACAGCAGCGAGAAGCACAAGCACCAGCAGAAGCAGCAGCAGCAGCGGACAAGGAAACGGGGCCGAGGACGCCGGCGAACGTTTGAAAGGTTGTGCTGGGCTTACCGGGAGTATTGGACGCGGTTTGAGAAGCAAAGGAGGCACTAACTCGGCTCCTTGGTCGGCTTGGGTGTTGTTTCTGTTAGCGAGTAGTGATAGGGTAGTTTGGGTAGTTCTGTATCTCTTTTCTTCTTTTGTCTGACTAGCTTGGTTGAATCAGGAGTGTATAAGTGGGAAGAGGATAGGTGCCTGAGATATCAACCCGCGGCTACTTGCTCAAAATCCTTCGGGAGGCAGGACTTTAGCCTAGGAGGATGGTAGATTCCCAACTCCATAGAAGTATCAAATCCAAAATATCCACACCACAAGATGATACTGTCACTCTGTTATGAGGCATTGGTCAACTGGGGAGGTTCATTTTTGAGTTACGCGACGGTTTTACTAGACACAATATACCGTCGCCGAGTCTCGAGTCTTCACAGACACGACCTAACCGCCAGGAACTAGGTACGAGAGTAACCAGAAGAAGCCTGGTATCTGTTTTATCTTTCCCATATTCCCGATTCACGCCCAAAACGCCCGTGCCATGCAAAATGACAAACCCCATATTACCCGAGAGAAGACAGCCAGACACATCACTCTGCCCCAACCCGACTGAGTAGGTGCATCATCGTAAGGTCAGTAATCAATCAATCAAATCACAACGACTGCATCCCCAGCATCAAACTCTCCACCATCCCGTTCGTCTGAATCGCCATCTGCGCCTTCTCCACCTCCTTGGACACCTTGCCCAACAGCCTCTGGAACTGCACCGCCAGCTCCTGGCTCCCGCCAACGTGCTCGCCGTACAAGTCAATCAAATGCAGCGCCATGTCCACGCAGACCGGCCTGTAGCGCGGATCGGGCATGTACTTTGCTGCCCAGCGAAGGAGCGGCAGAACCGAGACCTCGTCGCGGCCCTCGAGCGCCTCGCGCAGGGCGGAGCGGTGGCGCAGCGCCACGAGCAACGTCAGCGCCGTCACGGGCTGGTAGTCGGGCGCCGACATGTCGATGACGTCGTCGAGAGCGGCGGCGTACCGGCCAGTGCGGAAGTGGCGCTGCCATGGCTTGAGCTTGGGCTGCCGCCGCCGGCCGCCGGTGGTATCGGAGGGGATGATAACGTCGACAGATTCGCCGAGAAGGTCCATGGCTTTGTTGGAGACGGCGGCGCGCTTGCGCTTTTCGCGCTTCGCGTCGAGTTTGTCGAGCGCGGCGGTGCCGAGAGCGGCTTCCACGGCCGCGCGTTCGCGGGCGCGCTCGGCAGCCGGACCGGTGAGGCGGGTGCGGATGGAGAGGACGCCCGATTGCATGCCCACAGCGAGGTGACGGTCTTCCTGGGCGGCGCCGGCAGTGATGACGGAGAGGGAAAGGATGGGACTCGGGTATTTAGAGCCGGCGACGACGTTCCAGTCGGTGGTTTCGAAGACCTTGACATGGCCATCGAGACTGCCGCTGACGAGGCGGCGGCCATTGGAGGCAAGGGCGAGAGAGGTGACAGTCTTTTGGTGGTTAGTAATGAGACGAAGAGGCTTGGCGGCCACGAGATCGAGGACGGAGATGGCGTTGCCGGCGGCGGCGAGAAGTGTGGTGCCTGAAGGAAGCGGGAGTACGTCCTCGATAGGATCGGCGTGCTTGAAGGTCATGACGGCGCCACCTGGCGCGCGGGAATCCCAGACGCGGACGGTCTCATCGTAGGATCCTGAGACCAGAAGGTTGCCGTTTGCGCCTGGGATGAAGGCGCCGCTGCGGACGTAGTCGGAGTGGCCCGTGAAGACATGGGTTGGGTCGTTGGATGGTAGGTCCCATAGACGCACTGTCTTGTCGTCGCTGGCGCTCATCAGAGTGGTCAGGTCTGTAGGCGACCACTTCGTGACCCAAACGGGCTGCTTGTGGATGTGCCAGGTCTTGAGGATGACGGCGCGAGTACCGCCGGCCACGTCGAAAACCTGCATACGGCCTGTGTCCTCGCCAGCAACCAAGACCCGGCCATCGGGACGGATCTCTCCGCAATGGGCTTCGCTGTCAAAACGGCCAATAGTCTTTAACAACTCGCGCTTGCGTATGGAAAAGAGGTCGATTCGAGGACCGGAAGTGACGGCGAAGAGGTCGTTGGCCTTGGCCGCGGCGACGAAGGAAGTCGACAGTACCGACGCATTGGCGTTTCCGGAGGGGAAGCTGATGTGTGAGATGGGCCAAGAGGCCGTCGAAGTGTGGGATTTCTGGTTCTTGAAGGACTTCCAGTACCGTTGCTCGGGGGTGACGGGGCTGGGCCCGGACGGCAGCTTGAGCTGGGAGAGGGGCAGCACTTCGGCCGCCATGGTGGGTTAGGGGTTGCCGCCGGAGGGATGCCGAGCTGATTGGTTTGCTTCTCTTTATATTTTTGTCGTTTTGGTTTGTCGAATTGCCCGGGGCCGTCAGGATGCTGTGGTTGTGGTCGCAATGGGTGGGCGGAGGTTGAGGTTGAGGATTGATGCAGGTCGTGATGGCAGCGGCAGACTTCCCGTCCAAACTTTTTTTTTGCGGTTGGTTGCTGGGATCCCTGTCTGGCTGCGGTGGTCGGGGATCCACTCGGCCGGCTGCCGGCGCTGTGCACTGAGCGGGCCCGAGTCTTGGCTCGGGGTGGGCCTTCAAGAAAGCTTGACCTCGTCCAGCTGAAGGTGTGACTGCATCGGCATTGGAAGGCATCTCACATCCGCTTGCCACATGGTTTTCAGATTTCTTCAAGATCTGCCTCCCTCCAGGATCTTCACTCGACATCTTGTTGAGGCGTATCACCTTTTCAGCATACATTTTAGCATTGCCTTTTCTTCATCTTATATAGATGCTTCAGGAACTTACTGTCCCATTCATTGTCTTTGCAAACATCCATAGCCCGCCATTCACCAGCAAGCAGTCCCGCAGATTCCCAAGGTTTATCAGAGACACAGATAAAGTGGCACAGACAAGCAATGGTACGTTAATGTTCTCCGTCACGTTACCAGCCCCATCATCGGATCGGACCGTCGGGCTCGCCAATTCCGCCTGAAACACGCCGTGTTCGTTCATCGTGAACAGGTTGGTGCTTGATGCTGTCCAAACTGGCACAGCATTGTTTCAAACCGTTGGTGTTCCCAACCGAACTTGGTTGAGCAGGACAGCATAGCTCAAGCACGATACAGATATGAAAAGCTCTAGGAATACCGGATACTACTACAATAAGAACTCTCTAGTTATTGCTTTTGTCCCTGTTGTTGTCTTTATTTGCTTTCTTCTTTCTAAGCTCTCTCCTGATTCGGAGATATCTTACTTCTTTTTCCTTTTTCTCTTCTCTCAACCACCAGCAAGATATCGTCCTGATCACGTTTTCCCATCAGGTACTCCCCATCGTGTTTGCATACACATGGAGGATGCATCAAGGGTGGGGGGTTTCGTTCGGGATCTGATTGATTCACCGCCCTGGATGTCCGAGCGGGCCCAACTGATCGCCGCGCCCGCCCAGACAGGCCCACCCCGACAGGGCCACCCCCGGACCTGTGACTTGTCTTGCGCAAAGAACCTGACCTTGACCTTAACCTCGGGTTCACCACCTACCTTCCCTCTTCAAGAAGCACCTTACTTTCGCCGCCTTTCCAGCCTCAGGGCACCTGGTTTCGAACTTCTCTCTTTCAGCCTCCGACTCTTTGGGCCCGGGCTCGATCCGAATATCACAACGCGCGCATTCTTTCGCTGCCGTATCCCCAGCTTCTGAGGCCGACGATACATGACCACATAACCAACACACCCACGGTCCAGCCTGACTCTAATACCGTAGTCCTTTGAGAGCGACAAACCTACAGACCACCTCACACTCAACATTCACATCTGCCCACGATTGCTCAATGGTCTGTTGTCTCGTCTGGCTTGGACTTGTTTCGCTGCGTTTCGCATCTCCTGCTCATCTGCGTTTGCTGGCGCGTTTCGGCTGTCACCCGCGCGTTTCATGCCGCTGACACTCTGTTTTTCTCCCTCACCAGTCTCGAAATAACACGACTCGTCCTGCGACCAGGCGCCCGGGAAGAACATAGAGTGTCATGCCGCCGCCTACCGAGCAGGGCGCTGCCTCAAACCCAGCTCTCGCTGCCGCCATCCAACACCACGTCGCTTCTTCGAATGCCACAGTTAATGCCTTTCTCGGTGCTCGACAACCAGCATGGATGACAGACGGCACTTCGACATCTACACCTACAGCCCGACGACCTGTCTCCCGCCATAGCGTCTCCGGGCCGTCCGGAGCGCAGTCCGTTCAACCACCACCCCAACTTCCTCCGGCGCAGCAGCAACAGCAGCAACAACAACAACTGCGTCCTTCGCAGGATTCCCACCAACACACCCAGACAAAACAGTGTGTACCTTCCCTCTCATCTCAACTCGCCCTTTTTCCTTTTCTCTTCTTACTCTTTGCGCAAAGCTTCCGGTTCTGCTGGCTCACATGAACTCCTCTCCCAAAGACCCCTGGTCCTCCCTTCTCCTGCCCCCAGCGACGCACCGAGCCCTGCCCTATCTGTTGCGCTCGATAGCCCCAGCACGGCGCCTTCGATCCTTTCCACAACCGCAAACATATCTTCGACTACGGCACCTTCTACTTCAACTCTTTCTACCTCAACCGCAGTCTTAGTCACCAACAACACAGGACCTGGACCATCTTTGGCAGCTCCCAACATTAGGCCTTCGATCCTTTCCTCAACTACAAACATTCCCTGTACTACAACGCATTCTGCTGCGACAACACCTTCAGCTACGATACATTCGACTACAACACGTCCGACTACAATACCTTCACCTTCGACCACAACACGTTCAACTACGATACCTTCAACTACAACACATCCGACGACAATACTTTCGACTACAACACCTTCTACCTCAGCCGCAATCTCAGTGACCAACAACACAGGACTTAAGCCATTTTCGACAACTCCCAGGGAGTCAAGTGTCTATGACCCGACCACCGACCGCACAATGCCGATCCCGTCCCCAGCAGCTCCCGATTTATCCAGCGCCCTTCCAGTTACCAGCGCGCGCTTCATTTACCAAACAACCACTGGCAGCCCCGTTGCGCCTGTTACCTCTCCTGCTCCTGTGCAGCGGACGCATACACTAGGCCGCCTCGGCGCAGGGGATCAAATGGAGCAAACCACGGCCGTTGCGACCCCTGGAGCTTCGGCTCCTCCGCCACCCAAGAGACAACGTATAGAGTGAGTTTCGTCATGTTCCTGTCGCTGCTACGATAATGGGCTGACCTAGGCGTCTTCTAGCCCCCCGCTCGTCAGCCAAAATCTTTGCGCTTCTGTTCTCCCCCGACTTGATGATTACCTCCAGACAATTGGAGGCTTGAATGCGCTCGATGAGGGGGTGGCTCGACCGCGATTTTCCCTCCTCCGTAAAGCTTGCGTCGAAGGGGACGAACTATTCCTCATTATACACCAGCTGTTCTGCCTCTGGTCTCTGCGCCCGGGCGAGGTATACAGCACCATTGCAGTTGGCTCGGCAATCATCGACACTGCCTTTAGCGCGCTCGGGGGCCTTCTTAGGAAAAACGAGGCTTTGGCTCGTCCCCTCTTGGAGTGGTGTTCTCGGTTTCCCGTGGATGCCGGCCAGTTCGGCCGCGGCCTGATCGGAGGCTCCGAGGTTTTGCGCCAGGTCGTCGCCTTTCTCCAGGGTCTGGTTAACCATCATTCCAACCTCACCAACACGGCTTTGCAGCGCAAGTACCCCTTCCTGGTAGATGAGCTGCTCTCCTTGAGGTGCTACTCCCCCATCCTCCAGTTCATTCTATTCAACGCTTGCCGAAGGAGGCTGGGTGTTCCCGACGGAAACATCAGCGACCAGATGGACAAGGCCTTTCGTGAGGACTTGAAAAGGCACCGGCACCCGGTCACTGGCCTCCTTACCGAATTGCCCCCTGATCAGAGGGCCGCGCAGAATCGCGATCTCATCAGCTTTTACCGAAAACAAGTGGAGATGGCCGAGGCGCAGTTGAGGTACAGCGAGCCCAACGTCCGCTCCCCATCGTTGCCAACTGCCCCGCCCTTCTTGTCTGGCCGCAACACACCTCAACAACTTCAGTATGCCGCGTCGGTTGCAACGAGTCCTACAATTCCTGCTTTCCCAGCTTCACCGCTCACCGCGCAGTCGCCCTCATTTCCAGTCATGTCTCCGTACGCCAACGTGCCGACTCTACTTCCAACTAGCATGCCACAGGCATCTCAACCAGGGGTTTCTACAAGGAATCAGCAGCCTATGCACCTCACCCCGCCTCCGCCTCCGTCCCCCGGTGTGCCTGGCAACTTTAGTTCTATGCAAGCCTTCCAGCAGGCACTTTCTCAGCACCAATTTGTTCAGGAGCAATACCAAATGCAACAGCACTACTTTGAGTCCATGCAGAGACAAGCCCAGCAGGATATTAATTCTAGAATTCACGCCATGCACCAAGCGCTTCAGAGTGACCTAGTCCGAGGGCAGCAGCAGCAACGCCAATGGGCCCCCCAATCTCTTCCAGGCGGCATGTCCCACCTTTCCAGCTCGCAGACTCCTACCATGGCCTCCTGCGCGCACAACGCAGTTCCTGTCGCCCAGCCCTCACGGGTGCAGCAACAACAATCCCAGGGCCCCCAGATGCTCCAATTCAGGCAGCCCCCAGCCCCCGTTCAGCAACCAGTTGGCAGCCCTGCTGGTATCTTGCCTGCCTTGTCGCCTGCTACTGGTCAGAGTGCTCCAAGGACACAGAGAGAGTCTTCTCAACCACGCGATTCGAGAAGCCAAAACACATTGTTCTTTCCTCCTGGCGACTTCCAGCTTCAGATGAACGAATGGCCTTACGCCCCTCATGACCAGAAATCTATTCTCATGTCGCTGCACCAGGCTCACGTCCGCAGCCCGCCACGTGTGGCCAACGAAGGGGAGCAAGAACGCCTTTACGAATCAGTGAAGTGCCTCGTGCTGGGGCCCGTTGCTGTGGCCCCCAAGAAGACACTACACGAGCTCACCTTTGAGGTTACCAATGAGCAGTTTGCCCTGGCAGCCATCCGTCCTGGTCAGTCCAACGACAAGCAGCCTGTTATCCAGCACTTTGACGGAGCCTTGCGCTGGAGGTTGCGCTGCTGTGCTGCTCCGCGTTCAGGTGAAACACTTTCGGAAGCTGAATGGGTTGTCTCCGACACAACTTGGCCAGCCTATATTCACATGACCCTAAACGGACAACCGCTCGAAGTTCGTCGCAAGACTCACAATGGCAAGGACCTCCCTACGGAGCTAACAGACCTCATTGTGCGTGGCAACAACCGTCTACTCATCACTCTTCACGATGCCCCCAATGAGAAGGTAACCCACCGCTGCTTGGGTGTCGAGCTCATCCATACCCAACGGCACTCGGCAATCATTTCAGCCGTCTGGGCGAATGGCGTCATCCCTGCCGAGAAGACCCTCGAAACGATCAAGACCCGGCTCAAGCCGTCCTCTCTTGACGACGTCAGTGATGACGAGATCTGTATCGAGGCTTCGGACCTCGCCATCGATCTCGCCGACCCCTTCAGCGCCAAACTGTTCACTACCCCTGCCCGCGGCGCAAACTGCCAGCATCTCGAGTGCTTTGACCTCGAAAACTGGCTGAACACGCGTCAACCCAAACTCCCACCCCCTCGCAAATGTTCACACAAGAACGTGCATTGCGACTGCCCACCCCCGCCTCCTCAACCGAGCCACCCTGATAAGTGGCGTTGCCCAATTTGTTTGGGGGACGCCCGGCCAGGGAGCCTGAGGATTGATGGATTCCTGCTGGAGGCGAGGAAGCAGTTGGAAAGGGAGGGGAAGCTGACTACGAAGAAGATGCGAGTTGACGCGGATGGGAAGTGGAAGGTGGAGATTGAGGAAGAGGATGAGGGGAGCGACGGTGAGAGTGAGGCGAAGAAAGGAGCAGTGAATGGGATAGGGAAGGCGCCTGCTGCTGCTGCTACAGGGACGAAGAGGAAGGAGATTGAGATTATTGAGCTTGATTAAGCTCTCTCTCTCTCTCTCTCCCCGCTGATCATGGCCACGATTGCCACAGCATAAGCGTCGCGGAAATAACGAATTGCTGCGGAATCAACAAGGTCGCGGAATCAACGACATACATTGCAGGAACAACAAATGTTGCGGAAAACGATCGCAAACAAGGCGGTTTCGGTGGATTCTGGCGGGAGCCATGCTTTACTTGTTTTCTATTTTTCTGATTGCTCCATCTTTCACTCGTCTCATGTTAATCACATCAGACCAGATGGGGCATGAGAGCTTACCCATATTCTGAGTTTATTGGCGTTTTATTTCGGGTTGTCTCAACCACCCGACTTGGGCAGGACATAGGAACGTGTGTGGTACACACAACCCAGAGAGAGAGGGTGGAGGAGAGAGATACCATGGATGGGAGGTGCGGTTTCATTTATTTCTTCACGGGATACCATTTGCATATTGGGTTCGGGGTTCGGATCGGATCATCAGATCACACATGGAAGGTTTACAGGGGGAATTGCATCACATTTTCACGGCGTTTTTCTGGGGCGGAATGGTTGGGTTGGGCAAAGGCGCGTACCCGGAGGGTTAGGTACCTACGATGAGTTAAGGAGCAATGATTTTTCTTGTAATGTGTTTTTTTTGTTGTGTGTGTGTGTGTGTGTGTTGCTGGAGGATTTTAACTCCCTCTATAAGTTCCTGTAATCAATCGGTTCACGATTCGCGATGATTTAGGACAAAACAAGATATTAACATCATAGCCCGCTGCCCAAGCATGTGTTTGCTGTCTCCGCATGTGCACAGAGTTTACTCTGAGCCATTTAATCAGGTAATGTGATGTGGTGACTGACTGTTTGGAAACATTCAGAGAAGGTTCTGTACCCTTCATCAAATCCGGGTTTGAGCAAATTAAGCTATTTCAAGCCATTGAGATGTATATCATTAATAACCCCAAAGCTTATGTCTATATTCTCCCAGGTATAAGAGACCAACAATACTACCATTATTACTTGATGCCTCGTTATGAGCCCACCTCCTTCTCCCATATTAAACCAACCGTCACAAGCAGAACATGTACTACCACGTCTCTCCCCAACCGTTCATATTACTCATTCCCTCTCCTCTATTGCAATGATGCCAGGTAAAATCAGAATCACGTCTTAGAACCATGTCCGCCCGACCCATTCCCTGAATCCCCCTCAGGCAAGCTACTCGGGCCGTGTTCGTCCGTAACTCCAGAATACGCGGGCCGGGGCTGTCCCGGAGGGAACATGGGGCCCGTCATCATCTCTGCCATGGCCTCCTCGTACGTGGGTGGGGCGTCGTCGTAAGGCGGCGCAGGGGGGTATTGTTCCGCTGGCTGTGGAGTTGCTGCTGCAGCTGGTTGGGGAGCTGGGCGTGGCGGGAGAGGCGGTGGCGAGGAGGCCGGTTGGGTTGGACGATGGAGGGTGGCTTGGACGAGGGCGGCGGGTGGGGTGAGGCCGGAGAAGACCTGGATGGAGCTGAAGTTGAGAGGGAGGTGGAGTTCCTGGCGGATAGGGGCGAAGGCTTGGTTGCGGTAATTGACGGAGGGGTTGCCTGGGAGTTGCCAAGCTAGGCCGATCTTGACTTCGAGTTGATAGTCGCGGCTGGGTAGGAATGTCAGTAAGAATGAGTATGGGAGAGAGGAAGATGGGAGGCTTACCGGAGATTACATGTCACGAAGCTAGGCATTACGGTGTTTGGGAGGGGTATGTTGTTCCAGATATTGTCCGGGATGATCGATTCACTGCCGACGGCGTCGCCTGGTCGCGAGATAAGAACGTTGAGGTTTGTTCGTGACATGATGACCCAGCGAGTGATCTCGGTGTTGGCCAAGTTGTGGCATCTCACCAAAGTTTTGCCGATCAGGTCGATTTGCAGCGCTATCAAGTAGACTTCGGAATTGGCAGGAACAAGCTTCTTCGCGATGAGTCGTAGGGGCACTGGCTTGTTGCAAGTCAAGATTGGAGGGTGAGGGAGCCGGGCAGAGATCTCAATAGACGGGGGTGTTGGAGGAGGGCCTTCGGGTTGTGGAGGCAGAGTCGCCGTCGAAGAACTGGCACTGGATGAGAATCTCCCAAAGAAGGACGAGCGCTGTTTCGGCGGCTGTGGCATCGGGCTCGGCGGTGCCCGGGCTGGAACGTGAAAAGTGTAAGGGCGACGAGCATATGCCTCCTGGTTCGTTTTAGCTGGCCGAGGTGGCTCAATGGGCAAGAACTTCAGGCCCATCTGGTAGCGCCAGTTCTCCTTGAACAAGCCTGGTCGTTGGACGGTGACCTTGAGGTAATAGCGGATCTCGGCCTGGCCAGGAAAGCCGGTGAAACTTGGGGGCAGGGTCTTGGTGACATGAGGATACAGGAGTTGGCGCGAGCCATCCATGACACGGAAGCCAAGGCCAAAGGGACCGGAGGGAGACACAACGCCTCCTATCCTTGCCATTGCCTCCTGATCGCCGCAGATATTGTTGAATGGGAACTTGAATTGAAAAGCGAAGCGGTGCTGTCCCGCGTTCAGGATGTAGGGACCAACCGAGGGCTTGGTGTCGTCGGGGAAGACCTGGCCGACCTTGTAGAGAATCTTGTGGTTCTCAAGCAGGACGTTTCCAGTGTCGCGGTCGCGGGCCATGGGGGAATTTTCGTAGGAGCTGACGAGGGAGGTGCGGGACTCGCCCTCGAGCTTGACGACGATGGCTCCGACGTGCTCAGGACGGGAAAGGTTGAGGACGACATGGCCGCGAATAACGTCGAGGTTGGTGTAGAACTCGGGAGGGTTCTCGAGGACAATGTGTATGGACATGGTCTTTGGTCAGTTGCCCGACGTCCTAATCTGGGCAGGCAATGCGTTTCGAACAGCAAAGCATACAGGAGGAGGAGGTTGAACTAGGTCGGGTCTGGGTTCGAGGCTGAGGATCTGGTTGAATATTTTTGGAGGGTTGGAGTTGGGGAACAGGCGCAGTCTGCTGGTTGCTCCAAGGGAATTGAATTGCTAGGATCAGTTGAGCTTCGCCGCAGACATGGCGCGGCTCTTGCCCGGGAATTACGTCAGTCCCAGCCTCTCGGCGTCTCGGTGGAGTCCTTCTGTTTTCGGCGTTTTGTTGAAGACTTCCACAAGGTAGTACTCCGTAAGTATCCCCTTCAAACTCGAGGCTTCCTGGGAACACACAATTTTCAACTCTCTACTCTACCTATGCAGCCCACATCAATAGCGTCTGCAAAATGCCCAAGCCATTGTCTTGTTTTGTCTGACCTGCATTGTCTCTTGCCCTCGTGATGTTGGTTGGCGAGGCAGAACCCCACCTCCTCGTGCTGCGCCGAGCCAAGAGAAGGTTGGCGGGATTGCCTGACTGAGTAGGCGGTGAGGCATGCATCGTTGATCTGCTATCTTATCGCAGCTGGCGGGGCACTTTCTGCCCGCCCAAAAAATTGTGCGGTGAAGATTCACAGGCTTCACAATCCCCAGAAACGCTACCTCAGACAGACAGGGCACCAGACTCCCAAAACATCCAACCATCCATCACAATGCCCAAGGCAGCCAAGCAAAAACGGAATGCGGCCAGCGGGCCCTACGACCGCAAAGCCTCCAAATCTGCGGGCAGCACAAACATTTTCCGCTTCGACAAGGACTATGGCCAGCACATCCTCAAAAACCCCGGCATCAGTGACGCCATTGTCGAGAAGGCCTTCCTCAAGCCCACCGATGTCGTCGTCGAGGTTGGTCCGGGTACCGGAAACAGTGAGATCCCCTGAACGAGGACCATGTTCTTCTGTTCAAGACTGACAATCCATCCAGTTACCGTCCGGGCCCTCGAGAAGGCCAAGAAAGTCATAGCGAGTACGCAACCGTCCTGAAACCCCCTCTTTCAACGCTCCCCTGACAACCTGCCCAGTCGAACTCGACCCAAGAATGGGTGCCGAAGTCACCAAGCGTGTCCAGGGCACCCCTCTGGCCAAGAAACTCGAACTTATCCTCGGCGACGTCATCAAGATGCCCCAGATCCCTCCATGCGACGCCCTCATCTCCAATACCCCGTACCAGATCAGCAGTCCCCTGATCTTCAAGATGCTATCGATGCCGAACCCACCGCGTGTCGCTGTCCTCATGGTGCGCTGAGCTCCCCTCTCCCTGGAACATTTGTCTTCGTCTAACATTGCCCAGTTCCAACGAGAATTTGCCAAGAGACTGGTCGCTCGCCCCGGCGATGCCCTCTACTCGAGGTTGAGTGTCAATGTCAACTTCTGGGCTAGCTGCAAGCATATCATGGTAGGAACAAAACATTTCAAGGCTGGGACATTTTCAAGTCTAACGCCCCGTAGAAAGTCGGAAAGCAAAACTTCAAGCCGCCACCCAAGGTCGAAAGCGATGGTGAGTGTTCGAGTGTCCATACACTGGAAAGCACAGCCACTGACCCCCTACAGTCGTCAGGATAGAGCCATTTGTACAGTCCCATATCATCGGCTTAAACAATGGAACGTACTAATAAGATCTTGCAGATTGGTTCTGCACGGCCAAACATTGCATTCGAAGTGAGTTGGCCCCTGTCCTTTGCTTCCTGGGTTTTCACTAACTCGGCTCAGGAATTCGACGGTCTACTCCGTATCGCATTGTGCGTCCCAGTCCTGCAAACCATCTCTCAGGCCCTGTGCTAATCTGCCTAGCAACCGTAAAAACAAGACACTACGCGCAGCTTTTAGCATCAAGGAGGTGCTCGCACTCTGCGAAAAAGTCAGCCACTACTCTGTTCCCTCCCAAACTGAGGCACGTCACCAATTATGCCAACTAACTCCCCACAGAACTACAAAATCTACTGCTCCCTCAACAACATCCCCATCGACGAGTCCATCGTCGAGGATGCCACAATCGATGACGACGAAGTGGAAGAAGCCGACAACGGCATGGATGTCGACATGGAGGACGACAACGACGATGACAACGACAACGAGGCCGAAAACGACGAAAGCGGCGAAGCACCCATGGACGAAGAGGAAGACGACGACATGCCCGCCTTCTTCAAGGAGCTCAAGGCGGCCGACGACGCCAAAGCCGCCGCAAAAACCCCGGCCCGCAACCCCAAGTCCAAGGTCGCCCTCATCGTCCGCGCCAAGGTGAACAAGGTGCTTACCGCCACGAAACTCGCCGATAAGCGTGCCAGACAGTGTGATCAGAACGACTTTTTGAAGCTGCTTTTGGGTGAGTTCCTTGATATCCCTGGGCTGGGTCGGAAAATGGGAGTGAGCACTACAGAGGGGACAATGGGTTGCTAATTTGGTTGTGCAGCGTTCCATGAGGAGGGCATCCATTTCTCGTGATTGAAGATCTCTGTGAGATGGGGATATATAATTAGAAGGGGGGAAGCCGGCGTTGGAGGCGTTGATGCGGAAAAGCTGCGGGACATCTGTTCGGTACTCTCTGATGAGACTGTGGAAAAGGGGTTTATAACTCTCCAGCAAGCCGAAAATGAAGTGATATCAAACTTTCATGATGCTTGTTCCTGCTCCAAAATGGCTGTCGCGGCTTTCTTCTCCCTTGCGCTCAAGGTTTGAACGACATAGATAAGTCTTTGGTGGGTTGTCAGACCATGTCCCAGATAACTAACAGAAGTCACTGGTAGCCCAGACTCCAGAATCAACTGATCGTTCCTATACATACGCATACTGTATACCACTGATCCATTCTGCAGGAATACCGAAGAGTCCTTGGCTGAAGATGAGATGTGCGTGATATATTACTGTATAGGTCAACAGGGCGCTATGTACCTGAGGTATGTAAATATGTCCTTGACCTTGACCTTGACCTTGACCTTGACCTTGACCTTGACTTGGACAACCACAGCACTCCATACGCCACATGACCAGAATGCAGAGATAGCCAATCCTTCCCAAACCATCCCACTCCCGCCCCCTCTATGTTCATCAAGGTGGTCATCATTGTCATATCATCATCAGTATCATACCCAGGAGGCACCCAACGCCACACAGCCCAACACACCCACACCCAAGAAACCCAAACCCCAATCCCATCCCCGTTTCCCTAACGCCAACTCCAGACTCGCTCGTTCACACAAAACCGGTAGGTCAAGAATAGGTATGCAGCCATAGCCCTCACGTGTGTGTCTATGAAGTCTATGAGTGACCACGCTTTGTGTGCCTGGAACAACGTAAAACGTAGATGTATGTTTCAAGGAAATGCAGAGCGATTGGGAGAGAGAGAGACCAATGAACCAACCATACCCCACCAAAGAAATGAACCCAAGGAATGTAACATGCCTATCCCATCACAAAGACCATGAGCAGTATCCAATCCAGCCGCTGCGTCTATAACCAGGATAGACGGAGATCCAAAACGCAAATCAAGAACAAAGGAGCGGAATAGCACAGTCAATCTAACCAAGCCCAGCCAGCCCAAGCAACCAAATGCCCAAAAATGCCAAATCTAACCCACTCAACCACAACGCTCATAGTAGAAATGTAAGGAAATAAAACCAAGCAACAAAGGAAACCAAATCAAACCAAAAAGACTAGTAAATACCTACTTTAGATACCACCCAACTCACCAATTATTTCCACCGACTTCCCAACAACCCCTCGTCCTCTTTCTCAGCCCTCCGTCGTCCCGCCCTCGTCAAATCCGAAACTCAGCCACATCCGCGCTGACCACCATCCCGCTGCTCGCCTTCTGCTGCTGCTGGTGTTGCTGCTGCGAGGATGCGGCCGAAGACACCGCCGAGGAAGAAGCCGAGGACGAAGCCGAAGTAGCGCCGTTGCTATTACCATTATTCCCAACAGCAGCAGAGGTGGCGGAAGGAAGAGGGGCCGGGGCCGAAGGAATAATCTGCCACGCCCCCGGCGGCGGCCTGCTCGAGTACTCGCTGGGCGCTTCGCTGCTGCTGCTGGTCGCGGCGTCGGATTCTTCGTCTCCGTCGTTCGCGTTGTCGTCGACAAGGATGCCGGCGCCGGCTCCGCCGTGGGCTGCTGCTGATCCGGGAATGGGGATGGGGATAGCAGCCGTTGGAACGGCATTCTCGACGTCTTCGAAATCGACATCCTCATCCTCCTCATCCTGGTGAATGTGGATCTCCTCCTCGCCATCGTCGTTCTCCTCCACCTGCCGCGAAAAGGAGCGCGCGAAAGAAGACGCCGCGGAGGACGACGAGCCGGTGGTGGTTGGATCGATGTTTTCGCTATCAGACATATTGCTGTCGCCATCTGCATCGACTCGGCTCCTCCTCCTTGCGCTAGTGGTAGAGGAGGATGACGAGGTGTTCGGGCGCCTGGCAGGGGATGAGGAGATCGGACCGTCCAGCGCAGCGCCGGCATTGTCTTCGATGCCTTGCCAGGGGATATCCTCGGGCCGGAGGGGCTGTTGATGGTGGTGGTGGTGATGATGGTGCGGATTAAAATGGTGCTGATTACTATATGGGTGGTGATGGTGGTAAACCCGTTGGCTGGTTCGTGAATTAGCCCTTCGATGTCGGCTGCCGCTAGAGCCGCTGTGATGTTGAGGATGAGACCGCGAATGAGAATGGGAAGTAGGCTTCTCAAACCCATGCCACACGGCCGCGGCCGCGTTTCCCCCGGCGTCGGTATCCACCGCATCGAGATCGTCCTCGCCGTTCTCGTCTTCGTAGACGTCAATATCCTCAAGATCCGCGGCGTCCGGCGCGAATCCAAACGACCCTGCTGGCTGTCGATGCTGGTAATTACTCCCCCGGATCGAAGACTTTCGCCGTTTTTTCCTCCGTCGATGAGCAGAGGACGGGTGGCCAGTCATCTCGCTATCCCCGTCCCGATCGTTTTCCTGATCCTCATCGTCCTCATAGTCCTCATCCTCCTCCTCTTCATCATCATACGGATCCGTGTCCATCTCCCATCCCGATCCGGACCCAAAATCATTCATATCCTCATCATCGTCATCCGCAAGCTTGCTGCGCAACAGCACCGCCCCGCTAGGCGCGGCCGAGGGCGCGCGGCTCCCACCGCGATACCCATACTCAGGCACGGCGTCGCTGTGTGGCGTGGCATAGTAAAACGGGGTCGTCGTGCGCTGGCCACGCATCGCGTCGCGTTCGTCATGATACGCCAGGGGTCCGCCGGGAGCGAGAGATGGCGAGCGGCTGGTGCGGCTCCAACGCGGCGTGTTGCGCGGGGCGAGACTCGGCGAGCGCGAGAAGCGGCGCTTGACCGCGTTTGCGGACATCGGGGCGGCGGCTGACGGGATGCTGATTTGGTGGACGCTTCCGAGACGAGGGCTCGGACGTGGGCTCGGGCGCGCAACGAAGGGCGAGGGCCGGCGCTCGTAGGGCGTGGCGGCGTGTGACGAAATGCGTCGGCGAGACTGGGCTGGCGAGGGCATCGGGGCAGCGACGGGCGGTAGTGAGCCGGTGCGGAGGCGTGGCGGCCACGACTCCTTGCGCTCAAGCTGGACGAGCGGCGACCCGGCGCGCGAACGGCTGGGCCCTGAGGTGGAGAGAATTGGTGACTGCTGGCCGGTGTAGAACTGACCAGACGGCTCGGTAGACGAGCGGCTCAGCATGGAGCGCTGATGGAGGCTTGTCTGGCGGAGGTTAGCAACCACGGAGGGCACGCCAGGCGGCTCGTCGAGGCGGTCATTCCATGTCCAGCACTCCTCCATGGCGTCAGCTTCCGGCACCTCGGTGCTGCTCTGCGAGTCCGGATAGACGCGGCTCAATTGCCGAAGTTTCTGCCAGGTCCAACCGTTCTCCATGGCACGCAACCCTATGGGGTGGTCTTGGAGATAGGCCTCTGGCTGGGTAATGTAAAGCCGTTGAATTCCCGACGCCTTCATGACGACGCTTGAAAAGAGGAACGTGAAATCCCACAATGCCGGGGTGGCCATCTCCGCGGGCGACAGGAAGCGCAAGCGCGAGTCTTTGTGCAGCTTGCGGAGCGGGACCCAGGGGTGTCGCAGGCCGAGGAAGTCGGCCAGGGGATACTCGTGGACGAGATTTGCCCAGGTATCCGTGTTCGCTGAGATGCGGAGGACATGTTCGAAAGCGTCGTGAATGGCGAGGTGGACACTGCGCGCGTCAGCGCCGCGGACGAGCACGGTCTTGATCAAGCCGCGACTCCTGAGGCGCTGATCGATCATGCGACCATTCACAAAGGCGCGAGGCAGCAGCCAGTTCGAGTCTGGGCCCTGACCGGCCCACTCCTGGTGATGGATCTTGGGCGACTGAGGATCAGGCGTCGCCCTGCTGATCGTGTTTGGCAGCTGGGTCCAGCCTTCAGCGCCAGGCCCGACGGAGCGACGCTGATGGTTTGCGAACTCCTTGGCCTCGATCCAGATCCCCTTGAGCGGGAAGGGCAAGAAAACGACCTCGAGTTCCCAGGGTTTCGCGTATGTTGGCGGAACGCAAGCTTGGAGTTGGTTGACCTGAGCCTGGAGCTGCTGGAGCTGGGCGTACACTTCGGTGCGGTTCTGGGGAATAGCGGTCGCGTCGGTTGATACGGAAACAACGCTGGCGGTGGCGTCATCGGTGGTCGCCGCTCCCTTCCCGCGCCTGCTTCCGACGACGCTTCCACAATCGTTGAGGATCTTCTCCACCTCATCAACGCGGGACTCGAGTTCCGACACGCGGAGGTCCAAGGCCTCGTGCCTCTCGGCGCAGTCCTCCTGGCCAGCAACGGAAAACGAGTTGGCTTCGATGCGCTCCAGGCGCTGTTCATGGCTGTCGAGTTTGTCCGCGAGCTTCTGCAGGGCGGCGTCGGGCCCAAGCACCGAGCGATCCTGTGAGGGGAGGAGATCCGAAGGAGACAGCCGCGCACCGCCCGCATCATTCGGCGCCTGACCTCCCTCCTGTGCCTCTGCCGCGCCTGCGCCGTCCTGGGCACCGCGTTCGGTGAGGCGAGAATCGGGCCTTGGGCCAGGGACGCCACTTAGCGTCTGCAGCCCTTTCCCAGCGAACGGCCTGAGGTACCTCACCTGGCTCGAGGCAGTTGTCGAAGGTGGCGGAGGGGGCGGAGACATCACAGACGGCGGGCCGGGTTGCGTAAATCCATTGGCCTGGGGTCCAAGTTGGAAACGGGCCAGCTCCGACCAGTGGTCAAAGGTATCCGGGATGGGGCTGTCCTGTCCTGGACGACGGTCCTGGGAAAGGTCCGGGCGAGGGCCAGACGCTGGAGGTTGGTGGAAGTCCAGGAAGCCAAAATCGAAGGTCGTACCCAGGCTGTTTGGAGCATGTACCGCCGGAATCGGGACTTGGCTCAATGGTTCACGGGAGGTTCTTGGCCGCTGGTTCTCCTGTCCTGCTGGAGTTGCGCCCACCGGCGCAGACTGCTGTTGGGTAGACTGCCCAGCAGGGCGGTCCTCATGGAAGCATGCGTGGTGTGAACACATGCAAATCTCTGCTAAGTTGGAGGGATCTTGGAAGACGCCGCTCGCGAGCGAGGCGCGGCTCCAGAAGCGGCGACAGCCACAGCGCGGCAAGGTCTGATCAGTGTAGTTGCACGGCCCGCCGGGGAGGGCGGGCGGTGGTGGTCGCGGCGCTGGAGGGTCATGGTAGATGTCGAGGGTGTAGGAACCGCCCGGCGCAGGCATATCGAAGGGTGCCGAGGCCATTGAGGCGCCGTGGCAACATCTCCCGGAGCGAGGCACTCCAGGATATTTAGGCGGCTGTGGCGGCGGAGTTGAAATGCGGAGGCTGGAGCTGAGGGGAGAGGACACGTCGGCACTCGATCAGGGAGGAGGGATTCGAAAGCAACTCGGTAGTGTCGGGATTGGCGATGCGACCCAGCAACAGAGAAGCCGGGCGCTGTCGAGCGAGCGAGACGGACTTCAGTACATGACCCTAGCAACTCCTAGACCAGCGCGAACAGTCAGTATAAGTTCGTCCCAAGGCGCGCAAGGTGTTGCGGCCTCGCCAGCGCCGAATCCCAAGGCCGCGCACGCAGAGCAGCCCGATGCGCACAGAGTTGCGCACTCAGCTGAGGTGCGAAAGACAGCGGGAAAGAGGCCCAAAGGCAGGCCAGGCAGGAAGGGCGCAAACGGACTTTCTATGTACTGATCCCTCGAGGCAGAAGAGGGGAACGCTGTCGAGTGTAGGGCGAAAAGATGCGCAAGTTGGAATGGCTGTCGTTGTTCAGATGGTTCGAAATGTCGCAAAGGCGCAAGCAGTCAAAGTGAGGCGCAAGGCAGCATTGGTTTCTCAGTGGCGTGAGGTGTGAGGTAAGGTAGCAGGAACCGGGTGTTGCAAGAATGCGGCGGCGATGGGGGGATGTGCACAAGGAAACGGACAAAATGCACGGGGGTGAACCAGCTGGGTTAGGTCCCGGGCGGGAGAATCGGCCAAGCTGCTGCTGCTGGCTGGGTGGCTGCACCGCTTGCGCTGCTGAATTGCTGCACCTCTGCACCGTTCGTTGAGAGTGGAGAGGTGGTGGTGTGCAAGGTGCAAGGTGTGGGCGCCTCGAGGGTTGGTTGGACAGAGTGCCAGAGGGAAAACTGGAGGAAGCTCCAATGCCCGCATGGGAGGGTTCGTGAGCAGGATGGACGGAAGCTGGCCTGTTCCCCAGCGAACAATTCGGGCGGGGACGGAGGCGGGAAGGGAAGGGACAGGGAAGGGAAGCAGCAAGGCGGGGCAGCCACACCCAACCTCACCACACCTCACCACTGGACCACAGGAAAGTGCAAACCGAGGTGAGGTGCAGGGAAGTGGGTGGGGCTCACTTCAACTCTTCGCTGCCGTAACTTTCGGGTTACACGCACTTTCACTCTCCCTCCAAGACGACAACGTCCCCGCCGGCGTTAACGTTATCAATCAACCGCCATACAGATCAAGTGACTCGACCAAAGTGGAGGAGGATGGAGCGCGGGAAGCGAAGAGGAGGGTGACCTTGTGGCTGCAATCGGGCGCCAGCGCAGCGTGTGCTGCCTTAGTGGCTTCTACTAGCGCCTTTCGAGGCATTTTAACCCAGCCCTCGCTGTCCATCCGTAGCTACCTTTTTCGAATTCCAGCTTGTTGTTGTGTTGGTTGTAGTGCTGAAAGTTTGTTGTTGTCCGTCTCTCCATGTTGTGGTGACTTTCGACTCTCATTGATCAATGCGGTGGTTTGAGTCGAGGGCAGAAACGCTCTCATTGGCCGGCGGCTGTCGCAACGCGTTAACCCCCCTGCCCGTTTGACCTCGCTGGCAGCCAAGCCGCTCCTGATTGGTCCAAAGCCACTTTAGATCCCTGCACCCACACGCGTCGTCTCGCGTCACCAAGGGAGAATGAGGGGGCCTTCACGTGGTGAGTCAAGTGGACACCACCAGCTTCACCGTTTCTTCCGAGGGTGTGAAGGGAGTGGCGCTAGCGTTATCATTTCACCACACTCGCCGGATATGGAAAGGATGGGATACAATCAGCGGGAAGGGAGGGATGAAGATCCAGAGAGGCAGAAGAAGACGATGCACAGAAGAGAGACCTGCAGTAGGTTACCCGTCGAATAAGAAAAACCTAGAAGCGCCACTACAACCAAGCCCCCTTCTGGCCGCCCGTTGCCGTCCAAACGGTTTTCATTCCAACCCCACGAGGCATGGTTGCTCAGCATGGAGGGGCAGCGGCACTGGTGATTGCAGGGCCGCTTGGCGATCTGCCGGCACTGAACCGCAAAGCTTGACTTCGGACTTGACCTGGGGAATGGAACATGCCTTGGGTACCTACGTCAGGTCGTGTATCCGCACTTACCTCCATGCCTTCCATACCAGGTAAGCCGATGATGTCGTGCAGATCTTATCAATCGACTCTATCCTAGGTGTTGCTCTCTTCTTCCATGTTGCCATCCACACCTCACAACGAACCTCCTCTGTTCTTGACAGCCTGGAGGTGAACTGAAGTGCTGCTCGGGCATTGCTCGGCCCATCCTAGGACCGAGAAGCGCAGGACAAACACGAGACGGCGGCGAGAATGGCGCTTCGGAGGCGCAAGGTGCAGCCAAACCCTTCGGGCCGAGAGCACCTCATATCCAATAAACGCAAATCCGGGGCGAAGCTCGTGGGGCATAATTGCAGTTCATGTTTAATAACTACATGTTCCAGAAAATGATGCAACCAGGCCCTCAGGTATGCACATCCATGGATGTGCTGCGTAGCTCCTGAGCAGGGCACGGGAAGCCTGGCAGGTGTCAACATGTCCAAGTTCACATCGCCCATTCGGTCATTCACCCAGATACATACCCCTCATGCCATCGTCACCTAACCCATATCCAAAATTATAAGCCCAATCCGTAGTAACCAAGAAAAATATGGCATGAATCATACACATCGAAACCAGTCACATATACCCAAAATAAACCAGAGATGCGAGTGTCCGTAACCGTAACCCTACTCAATCCAAAACATGGAGCCCATCCAACCCCTCCCCCACCCACCCATAGGCGTCTACCTGGCCCAGGTCTAGATAGAACAAAAATGTTCAAACCTCTCCCCAACTCCCCATCACCCCCGTGCTAGCAATCACACTCCCCGACGCCACACTCCCGCCAATATCCCAATAATGCCTGGACGAGTGTCTCGACGAGATGCTGCTCCTCCTCGTCGCCGACCTCCGCGTGCTCTGGCTGGCACAGCTCCCCGGCCCGGCCGTATACCTGACAGCTGCGGCAGCGGCCACGGGGCTGCCGCTCCCCGCACCTGCCGCACCACCTGAAACAGCCCCGCCTGTCGCCCCTGAGCCTGCAGCGATGGCAGGCTTCATTGAGCGTGCCCGCTCGGCCGGTCGGGGACGGTGGTGATGGTGGTGGTGATGGAAATGATGGTGGTGGTGGTGTAGGTGGTGATGATAGGCGTGGGAGACGAGGGGGTGGTGTTGCCTGACGCGGGCGGCTTTGGCTGCGACGTCCTGCGGGTGAAGGGAGGTGGAGGAGGCGCTGGGGCTGGTGCTGGTGCTGGTGCTGGTGCTGGTGGAGAGGTTAGAAGCCGGGGCTGGAGCGGCTTGTCGTGACGAGGCGAAGCGGGAGCGGAGGTAGCGGAAGACGAGCCGGATGTCGAGGTCTTGTTCCCATTCCTGCTGTGTGAAAGTATGTTGCTGGTGAAGTGAGTCTCCTGCTGTTGCTGATGTTGCAGCGGCAGCCTCAGGGATGGACGGTGCTGTTGGCTCTGTTGCAGGCCGTCCGACAGTGGGCTTGAACTGCGGCATTGACAGGGCGCTGTCGCCCATCCCGGCTGATGTCCGCGCTGCTGTCTCGCTCGTAGCTGTCTCTGCCGACGTCTCCGGGATCACAGGTAAGCCTGCATAAGGGAGTGTCGCGTGTTGAACCCGCGTGTATGTAGAGAAAGCGCCTGGTGGGTGGGCGGACATCTGATGCACCAAGATGCCCAGCTCACGGGATATCCTCTCGAGCATGCGTAGTTGCCAGTCCGGTTCCGAAGAAACTTCAGACGGCAGAGCATCGTCCAGCATCTTGTCATCCGGCGCCGGGGGCGCGGGCCCGAAGATCAACGACAGCACCTTCTCATCAATACCGATCAGGTCGCAAATCACCTTGCGGGCGATCCGGCTCAGCAGACCAGGCTGCTGTTTCCCATCACTGGTGTCAGCCACTGACCGCGGCTCATCCTGCTCATGCCAGTCGGTGCTTCCGAGGTTGATCTCGGCCGCCTCTTCGTCTGCAACGCTCCTCGCAACGGCCTGCTGCTCAACAACCTCACCACCGGCGGCACTAGCACCACCAATGCTAGCCCTTCTTTGTGGGGCAGAGAGCCGGCTCGCCTCGGACAGCCTCCTCCGCCTTGTCTCTTTCCGAATATCCTCCAGGAGCAACCTGCTCTGTTCCAGCCTCCACGCCTCGATCCGGCGGACGCGCTCGGCCTCTTGCACCTCCTCCGACTCGGGCTCAAGTTGTGCCAGGCTGAAGTTCTCCGCCCGCAGCCGGATGCGGTTCGGGTTGTAGCGCTCAAACGCGTACAGGCGGTCCTGCACCTCGGCGTTGATTCCGCCGGGTGCCTCGAAGCGGAACGAGCCCAGCCCATCATGGCTGGGGAACACGGTCGCGGCCTGCGGGGACACGGACACCTCGTGCTGCGAAACGACGTACGGAGCCGAGCCGGCGCGGAACTCGGGGAGGTGGCTGTCGAGGCTGTCGAGCTCGGCGTCATCCTCGGTGGCGGCTATACTCTCGTCGAGCAGGGCTTCGGACGGAGAGGCATTGTTCTGTGAGCCTTGCTGGGCTATCGTGCCCAGGCTTCCCAGGTCGCTGATCTGGGACCGGCCGGGTGTGTGCTGGCCATCGTCATGTGCAGAGCTGAAGTATGACGTGGTTGTCCCGGCATCCGTCCCCGGTGTGAAGAGAACCCAGGTCTGCGACTCGGACGGCGCGGGCTGTGTCGGAGCCGCGATCACGGAGCCTCCATTGGAAGAGCCGGCATGGGTTAACCGCGGGGCTTGCTGCTGCTGTCGTGTGGGCTGCTGGAATGCCATGACGGGCACTCCAGCGAGAGTGTTTATGGCGGTTGGTTAGGGATGTTGTGGAATCTCGCGGTGGGTATGGATGCCCTGGTGGGTAGTGGATCGCCGGATCGCTCAATGACGTCGACGCGTTGATGCGATAAGACTTCCTCTCGAGGTCAAACGTGCAATCGTAACTCGTCGGTCGACAGATTGTGTTCCGTCTGCAGGAACCAGAGAAATCGTCGATGTTGAAGGAGGGGCAAGTCTATTTGTCGAAGGTCTATTCAGGTGGTTGGTGGAAAACAAGAGACGGTTGCTGAAAGGCGCCAGTTAGGTTATCAATGACAAACAAGGGGACGTCGCGGCACGTTATCGGTTCTCCGACGTCAGCGAACCTGATGCCCCAACTTGGCGTCGACTGCGATGGGATATCCCTGTGCAACCAGCACAGCCTTAAGCTGTTCCTCGGAAAGAAGAGATATCGGCGGGTGGTGAGGATGATGTACTCATATGCAAAGGAACTGAATTGCTAGAAAAAGGATCCAGAGAGATGGGAACGAGGCGAGAAAAGCGGATGAGCTGGCGCCCAGCGGATAGGACCCTGGAGGTGCAGCTGCCCTTGTCTTTTCCCGGTCAGATCGTTGGTTGGGGGGGGCTGTCCGCAGGTGAGGGGCCAACCTCAAGCAGCGCGCATCAAGGAGGCGGGAGATGGACCCTGCACCTTGCACCTTGGACAGCAGCAACCAAACAGAACACGCTTCTTCTCGCTGTGTTTCTGCGCCTCCAGCCCTCCGACTCCGGGCTACCCGCTCGCTCACACGGTATCTCGCTCAGATTTCTTGATCCAAGTGGAGGGGCCACGCGGGATGTTTCTCCTGAGCTCATCCGAATCCCTCAGTTTGGCTTAGCCGCATCCTCCTGACCGCCAACATGATTTGCTGCCAGCGTTTTTGTTACCGCACGCTTCAGGACTTTGAGCGAGCGAAGCGGACGGGACAGCAACATCTTCCCTGCCTCCCAGATTTACGGACACTGATGATACTAAGCTACTACGTACTCCGTACCAATATCGCCAGCCAGTCGACTGGCCGTTGTCGCACAAGCTGTGTTCGCCGTGTCCAGCGGTGTGGTGAGATCGACGGGAGATTCCATGTTCCAGATGCAGAGAGGTGCCGGCCCGCGGATGGCACCCATCCCATTTCTGCCGCCGGCTGCGGTGCTGGGCTGGGTTGTTGTTGTTCATGATCCTCCTGTTGTCACACGCTCCACAACTCAACCAGCTCCACCCTCCCTTCTCAGTCCACGAGACACTGCACACCGGAAACTTGGCGTCTTTAGTTCTCAGATGGCGAAACCGCATCACCGTTCCCGGGCCGACTTGGATTGAGCATGGTCCATGATCTGATATGATGTACCGGCGAACATGGCCAACGCCCAAATACGTAGTTGATAGTTTGGGCCCCTCACAAATTAGATCCGCCGAGGGTGGTCTCCCAGCTGGCTAGGTCAAGCTGATACGTACCTTGTATCGTTCAGTCGGTGAACGGAGGCAAAATCTAGGATCAGCTTGGCCGCTGCACGTGTGGCATGTTGGATATATCAAAGAGGCGCGGCAACATCAACATACGTCTGCCGATTTATGTTGCCCAACAGGCCACGGCACCGAAATCTACAACATCTTGAAAATCAAGACAGCCATGTTGAGGAGAACCTCCAGGTGGCGCCACCTCCGCGGTATCGTTCGTTTGGAAGCCCAACGGCCCCTAGGCTAAGGGCGATGATGTCAGAGGGAAAGAGGGGTCGCTCTCCTGATGAGTCTACTACCTTCAGATGGCAGACACACTACTCCTGGAATTACCCCAAATTCGGTCTCCGAGCCATCGACTACTGCACGCTTTCACGTTCACTTTCCCGCTCATGTGTTTAGACTGGAGTAAATCCGGGTACCGGTTTCACCCGGTGGATAACCTCCCCCTCGTCTCCAAGTCTCCAACAGCCCGAGGTCAAGAACATACTCATATGTTTCACATGCGATAACGGCAAACCCACTCCTCTTGATCACTGGTGAAATGGTTCCATTGGCTGTGCCCGATCAAGACCATGATGCTAGTTGACATGCTCTCGTTTCAGCCCGAAAATGACCGTTGACGCCCACCCAGAAGCCAGATAACCATTCCCTTCCCCGGACAGCCCCCTCTCCCAATGACCCCTCACAGCACTTTAAGCGCTGAAGGCATCCGGGAAACGCCGCATGTTGTTCTCCAGGTTGCCGTAGTTGGTAAGGAACTGGACGTAGGCACCATCGTTGAGAATGCGGCCAGCAGCCTTCTTCTCCAGGTACTCCTCGCGGCGCAGGGGGGTGAAGCCCCAGTTCTTCGAGACGATGATCTTTTGCCGGCCAGGGAACTTGTACTGAGAGCGGCGGAAAGCCTCCAGAGCGTGCTCGCGGTCTGACAAGTTGCGTCAGCCTCAGCTTCCTTCTTGACACAATCCTTGCAGGAATATACTCACTAGAGTCACGAGTGCGGACGCTCATGAGGATCTGGCCGATATCGACACGGGCGACAGTGCCGGCGGGCTTGCCCCAGGCACCACGCATACCGGTCTGAAGACGATCGGCACCGGCGCACGAAAGCATCTTGTTGATGCGGATGACGTGGTACGGGTGGGCGCGGACGCGGAGGTGGAAACCCTCCTTACCGCAGGTCTTGACGAGGTACTTGTTGGCGCAGATGCGCGCGGCCTCGAGGGCCTCAGAGCTCAGCTGCTCATACTCGTTCGAGACCAGGTGGACGCAGAGCGGGAAGTCGTCGACGCCGGCGCGCTTGCGGCCCAGATCGAAGATCTTGATCTTGGGGTCCGGCACACCACGGTTAAACCGCGACTTGGGGTACGGCTAGAAAGAGAGAATGTCAGCGAGTCGACGTCATGATGGTTTTGATCCATGATCGATTCCGAGTCGCGGTCCTCGATGCAGTCCTCCCCCAGGACCCAGCTTTTCCGCTCCGGCTCCTTTCATCGACCAAAAATGTGTGCGAAAAAGGTCGTTGATCAAGACCAAACGGGGTTTCGTACCTTGTTCTTGCAGTACCGGTAGCAACGAGCGGGACGGCGGGCCATTGTGACTGAATTTCCGTGATGTCACTGAGATGGGTGTTGTCGAGGTCTGGGGTTTGGGAGAGAGGGACGGTTGGCACGCCTCTTCTCTTTTGACCAGAATGCTCACAAATTCGTCGCTTTGGATTACCAATCAAGAGTCACGATACCACAGAGCGGAGGAACTGAAGGGAAAGTGGGGCACTTAGGGTTCGACGAGCCCACGCCACCGCAGCGCCAACCAATCAGAAAATTGCGGGGCCACAGAGCACCCAAGCGACCAAGCGAACAATTCCAGCGCAAAAAACTCTGGAATATTTCGGCCTTTGGAGATCTTGACTGCTTCACGACAAACATCCGGCCAACGTCAAGGACATCACCGTCAGGACCCGACCCCGATTCGCCGTCCCAGCAACCTCCAAATCATTCACAATGGCCCCCAAGAAGTCCAAGTCCGACGCTCAGTCGATCGGTGCCAAGGTCAGCCAGACTTCCCATGTCTGAGATGTTTGACGGCAAGGACAGTGACTGACATCGCAAATAGCTTGCCCTCGTCATCAAGTCGGGCAAGGTCGTCCTGGGCTACCGCAGCACTCTCAAGGCCCTGCGCAGCGGCAAGGCTAAGCTCATCCTCATCTCTGCCAACACTCCCCCGCTCCGCAAGTCCGAGCTCGAGTAGTACGTTACGCCCATACCGACAATGGTTCATTTCCTGGGATCGAGGCGACTTAGGACGCAAGAGTTGGCGCTGGTAACCCCCGTGGTCTTGCCAATGCTGCTTCTATGCGTCTCGGCCCAGCTCCCCATCATGGACTCGAATATCAGCAAGGCCATGCGCTAACGTGGTGAATAGCTACTCGATGATGTCCAAGACCTCGGTCCACCACTACAGCGGCACCAACGTAAGTTCTCATCTCTCCCCCTCGAGGGTTGTTCTCGCTTCCCGGCCCAGAGACTTCGCGTCTCTGGGCCTACCCAGAGAAGAAGTCTCGTAGCAGACTTTGGAGGGTACCGTTCGCATGCTTACTTTTCCCCCCTTCAGATTGAGCTCGGCACTGCCTGCGGCAAGCTCTTCCGCTGCTCGGCCATGGCCATCCTCGATGCCGGTGACTCTGATATCCTCAATGAGACTCAGGCTTAAATTTAAAATTTAAGTTTTGGGATGAGGAGGCACGAGGAAGACCGTTTGGTATTCACACGGCGTTGGGGTCTGGGATCGGGTATTAAAAAGGGAACATGACTTGACGATATCCGGCGGCGAGAGGGGATTTGCCAGCCATATTCGACACCCAGGTTCGCGCCAGAAGAGCGCGGGGGTTTAGCTGCTTAGTCAGTCGTAGTCGTCTCGGCTACGACGGCTCTGAGTCCTCGCCTTCAGTAGGCAGGCTAGGCCAGGCCACTTGTAGACTCGAATCCAATTCAGACAGCATGCCGAGTTTGTCGAACGGTCACTTTTTTGATGCGTTGCCCTACAAGTTCTCTGAATGTGTATTTTGCCCGTTCCAGAAGGATGTTGCTCGGTGACCGGCCCGGACGGTTGGGACTCAGCTCGCATTGACGGCCAAATTGTCGCAATCAAACGACGCCGCTGCCGGATTCCCGGGACTGGTGCCCGCTGGGCTCCGTTTGCAAGAAGAATTCTGGACACAGTCGTCCGTACTTGACAATGCCTTAGTTCGAAGGACGCCAACGGCAGAGCGTGTGCTTTGGCCGGGGATCCCCGAGATGCCCTTTCGAGCTTGTTGGTGGAGCTCGGTCGACGGTGAGTGCTGCATGACATCTTCATGCTCTTGACAAGCTTCCGCCCGATGGAGTAGTACCACCAGTTGACCGATGCAACCATGGCACCTGCGCACCCGGATCGGCTACAACGAGGCGGTCAAAGGAAACGAAACGCTCAAGATTCCCATCCAGATTTCAAAGAATGTCTTGTAGGGGTTGGCACCTAGTCCATCCTTGGCGTTCAACGGAAGGGCTCAGCGACACTTCCAGTCCTTGAAGAATCAACCGTTGAGCTCCTCAGCGAGTCCAGCCCAAAGTCGCCCAAAAGAGGTGCTCTTTTATTAGAATCCACATGCAATGTCCACTTGCGTGTTTCACAGAGAAACACAGCCTCGGGCAAGATCCTTGAGTAAGAGGTGAGATGGGTGGAGGGATGGAGGGATGGAGGGATGGAAGAAAGGGGGAAAGCAACCCTGGGAATCGGGCTTGGGGCGAATGTCCAAGTTTAGGGGGCTGCTGATTGGTGAAACGGCGGGGCTGCAGAGGGGTTCGCAGCGCTGCGGCACTGCAGCACCCGGGGCATTGCTTGGTGGTTGTTCGGGCT
This sequence comes from Mycothermus thermophilus, assembly GCF_041956435.1. NCBI lineage: Eukaryota > Fungi > Ascomycota > Sordariomycetes > Sordariales > Chaetomiaceae > Mycothermus > Mycothermus thermophilus. The sequence goes on along the minus strand of NW_027191431.1, from coordinate 3,294,386 downwards.
TCCAGGCCTCTGCCTGTCTTTTGCTGGGTGTCGGTTGCTGCAGCATCCCTGCCGGGAGCCACTTTTTCTCCAAAGAAGCGACGCCGCCGTCAACGCCCTGGGCCGACTCGGGTTCCAGCGGGCAGCAAGCAAATCTCATCCGCCTGCACTCCGTGTCGTTCCCTCGAGACAGAAGACAGTCCAGAAAACTACCTAATCTGTTCATCTCTTTCCGTCATTCATTCCGCCGTCGTCTGGTCGATCGGTTCACGACTCGCGAACCACCCATAAGCACGGCACTCCATCTGCCCCGTGACACAAGCGCTGAGCCCTTCCCCCCTCGTTCGGTCAGGCCCAGTTGACCCATTTCCGTTCCTTGGGACTTGCCCTCCGGAGAGCCCGAGTACCCGTTGAACCCACCCTTTTCCGCGCCCCCTGCTGCGAGAGAGGAACAGCATAAAGTCACGTTCAAAGCCATGGCCAGCGCCGTCAAGAAGCCTCCGGCGACGAACGGTCGCGAGACTCCCACCAGCACGCCCCAACGTCCCGCCCCGAAATCAACTTCCACCCCCACCTCCTCGAGCAACAGCCCGGCCGGCGCCGGCGCCGGTTCAGGCTCCAACGCAACACGCATCCGTCCTGCCCGCGCTGCCACCCCCGTGTCAGCTCGCGCCGCCGCTCATCAGCGCCGCGAGTCCTTGCTGAACGGCTCCCGGGTCAACGGCAGCGGCGCCAACTCGCCCGACATGGAGCGTGAAGAGGCCATCCGCGCCGAGACCATGGCCATTATCGATGATCTCAAGGAGCGGCTGGCTCAGGCCGAGGCCAGCGCCGAGTCGTATAAGCGCCAGGTCGACGTGCTGCAGAGCAAGTTGGACGACGCCCTCAAGGAGCAGTCTCGTTTGGAGGAGAAGGTCCATGAGAGCGAGGAGCAGATCGAGGCTCTGACCAACGAGAAGCGCGATGCCGCCCGCCAGATACGCGAGATGGAGACCATCTACGAGGCCGAACGCAGCGCCATGTTGAAGGAGAAGGAGGAGATGGTCAACCGCGAGGAGGAGATGCAAGCCGTCATCCAGCGCCTCAAGGACACCCTGGCCCAACGCAACAACAACAACAGCAACAACAACAACGATGAGGACCGCCCGTCGAGGCAAGGTACGTGATGATGTCGCTTTTTATCACCCGTGTGCCTATGTATTGTAACTGACATCATCCCGCCCGTGCCGCAGCCGCCACATCTCCCACTGCCGACAGTTTTGCCCCGCCGTCATCCATTCATCGCAGCGACTCACGCAACAACTCCAAGCTGCTGCTGCAGAAGGACAAGCTGATCGAGTCGCTGCGCCTGGAGCTCGCCGAAGCCCAGATAAAGCTGGTCGAGGCGCAGAACCAGGACGGTGGTCGCCTCCAGGAAGTCGAGCGCCAGTTGATGGAAGCCCGCATCGCCAACGCCCGCCTCATGGAGGACAACGAGAGTTACCAATTGCTGCTGCAGAAACGCACCCTCAGGGGCGACTTCTCGAGCGACTTCGGCGGCGCCTCCGCGAACCAGGACGCCCTGGCCGCTCTCGAGGGTCGGAGTTCACAAGGCGGCACCAGCCTGGCCGACGAGTTGTCTGACGCCCACGACAATGAACACGACCTCGAAACCCAGCGCCGTCTCGAGGCAGAGCTCAGACAAGTTAAGGACCAGAACAAAGCTCTCACCTTGTACATCAACAAGATCATCGAGCGCCTGCTCCAGCACCAGGGCTTCGAGCACATTCTCGACCAGTCCAACGACACGAAGCCTCCGGCCAACACCAACAAGGACCTCCCTCCCCCTCCGGACTCCAAGCAGCAGTCTTCAGGCACATCCCTCCTCCAGCGCGCCAAGACGGCCTTGACCGGCGGCGGTAGCAGCAACAGCAACAACGCTAATCAAACGGCAACGACGACTTCTGCCACCACCACTGCCCAGCCCAAGCAGCGTCCCCAAACCTATATGCCCACCTCCGCCAGCTCTGTCATTAGCAACCCGGAAACCGCGCCCAGCATCCCTATCGGCCTGGGCCGCACCACTAGCCTTCGCCGTGGTAGGCCCATGAGCGAGCAGTACCCGGGCGCCGCCAACATCGTCAACGCCATGTACCGGGGCCCATCGGCCGCCGATGGCCCGCTCTCCCCCTCCCTGCGCACCAGCCAGACCTTCTTCCTTCCGCAGGGCGCTGGCAACCGCTCCAGCACGGGCAGTGGCGCCAACTTCCCCGGCGGCGTGCGGTCCAGCGCGAGCAGCATCGCCAGCGGCGACTCAAATAACGGCACCGCCGACGGCGTCTCGACCGCGCCCACGACCAGCAGCCAGGCCAGCCCCCCGCGGTCGCACCACCATACCGAAAAGAACACCACGTTTGCGGGAAATAAGCCACGCCCGCTGCGGTTGGTGCAGGAGAACGCCGAGGCGCAGGCCGCGGCGAACAAGCGGCAGAGCTGGGTCGGTTGGGCGGCGAGCGCGTTTGGCGGGAGGAGCGTGAGCGGGAGCGCTCCGAGGGATGGGGAGGTGTAGGAAGTGTGAGTAAGTTGTGTCCTGATGGGGGATGGTGCATCCAGGAGCTAGAAGGAGGAGGGGTTTGGTGTGTTACTGTTTCTTGGAGTTTGAACTCAACTTAGAACGGGGGTGTGGTTTGAGCAGGAAAGACGGTGGAGTCTGGTCATGATGAAGAGAGAGTGTGAGTGAATGAGTTTCGTTGGTGTCGATTGGGTCCCGGGAGTATGGCGGATGGACGCAAGTGCTACAACCACCCAGCTCCACCAAGTTCAGACGATCTCGGCATGTCTTTTGGTATATCACGGATTATTATGGACGATGAGGACTACGCGTTTATTTCTTTTCGTTCTTTCTTTCTCTTTGTTTCTGATGATGGATGGACGGGTGGACTGGTGGATGGACGACGGCGGCGGCGGGAGGAGGTTCATTTTGCACGCCATGCATGATGTATGGGATAGATGATAGGTATTCTTGATGAGCGAACGAGTTTTTTTTTCATTGGTATGCTATTACTACTTGGTAGAATGAGTAGGTATTTGGTTATTCCGTAGAGTTTTTCACAGTCTTGTGTGTCTCGATGGGTGATGGATGTATTTGAAGATGTGGTTGGTGGTCGCGTTGGGGATATGATGTTGGCATGACCTGACTAAGTGGCACCTAGGCGCGGAGAGCATCCTTCGATCACTCCCGTCTTCATTCTTGGCCGTTCGTACGCAACTAGGTAGATGCCCCTGTTTCTTGCTGAGGGAATAATGTCGTGGACGACTGAGGTCGTTTCTCTCTTGTTGACATCGACGGCTGTGTGGTTTCCCATCCTTCCACGTCATTCTCCTGAGGATGGCGATGATCTCCGGGGGTTCAAGTTCGAAGCTCAACACACCTCACACGTCACATTGTTGTCATGGCTACCTGTACTCGGGGTATTCTAATCACTATGTCTCGCGACGAGCCCTCGATGAGACACTGGCAGGTGGGTTGAGCACATGAAGGAAGTCTCGGAAGCACCAAGCACGCTCGACACACCTACTCCGTATTAGTCACCTGGTGACGAAGGATGAAGAAAAACATAAATAATGAACGGCCTGGAGATGTTCAAATAACGTAATAATCTCAAACCAAGCAAAACATCGATTTGAAGCAGGACGGGTTGATCATCATGACATGGTGATCCCTTATGATAGACGGAGAAGGGCGTATTGTCACAGAGCATGATTCTCTCATATCATGTCATCTCAAATCAACTCACACCACCCTTCTCTCAAGTTGTTTTTTGCAAGATCTCAACATCACCATTGCCGTACTCCCTCCACATGCCCTAGCAAGGCTCTCACAATGCTTAGTATTTGGACAGAGCTATTTTTGTCATCTCACGGCTGTGCTGTACGTCGGCTATACAGCGGGCTGACTGAGGGTTCAGGCTTTAGAGTAAGCAACTCGGCGGAATTCCATCTTCCCTTCGTAGCCCCGGCCTCGCCGTCGCCGTATCATTTTCATCCCATCATGTTCATCGGGACTGGTTGTCGCACAGCTGGGCCATGATGGTCATGGCCCTTTTCCAGGGCGTCTAGGACCCAACAACACACACTTACGAGTAGCATCGTTCGCTCGCCAATAGAACACCAGGCCCCATCCGACTTCGGCGGAAATGTATCGACTACTATGATAACACAGCATCCACGACGGACGTCAGCCTACCCACCCCGGGTGCCTTACATGTGTAGCACCGGACCTTCAGCTGGTCCTCTGTACTCCTTTACCATTGCCCACACGAAACCTTTTAAACATTTGTCAAGTTCAGGTCTTAACAGACAGCCTGCTGAAACGTTCCACGCCAGCCTCGGGCATGAAGTAAGGAAGGGGAGCCACTTCACAGGCAGGGTAGGTATGCATGCGATGAGTAAACCAGCCAGCTGGGACCAGACAGACAAGAACTCAGGACTCCAGTCTGCCCCACGGCAGCAAAGACGGAGCAGTGCTGTGGCGGCCCGAGGGTAGGAAGCGAGCAGCACCCCGTCGGCGATTTGCGTACGGATGTATGCACATACATACTTGCGTGGGCGGGACTGGTTCAGCCACACAGATCAAAACGTGGGCGGGTTCCTGCGGTAGGTGGGCATGTATGTATGTATGTTCAGAGCCCGATAACAGGTGGGTTATTTTGAGGGGGTAATGTGAACACAAACGGGCATGGTGGATGTCTGGGAGGTTGTTTGTCGGCTGGGTTGGGTTGAGGTGTGGGATGTCTACACTGTCGGAGGGAAATGTGGTTTAGGGCAGAGACATCTCAACAGCAAACAACACCCGCTCACTCTTGGGCTTGTTGACTGGCAAGTGAAAATATCCCGCAACTAAACAACACCTGGTTTACCCCTCCTTGATCTTAGTCAACGGCTTTCGACTTCCACCTCGGCCCAGCCAAGGCAGAGTCAGTCAAGTCCGTTGAGTCAGCCCAACTATCTCCAGCCTTACACTCGGATGATCAGGTTGCACAGCCTCATGGGAAAGGCCCAAGTCCTCCTCCGACAGTGTCTGTCTGCTTTGGACTTGGCAAAGTCAGATTTTCACAAATCCCATGTCTGGGTGCTTGGTTGCATCCGGTGGCCGCTTCGATTGGGCGCAGAGGGCCTGGGGGTGTGTGTTCGGCACCGCACGGGAACGGGGAAAATCTGGTCGCACGCCGAACCACGTGTCACACGGCTGTTGGCAACTTTGTGCTGGAGCCGAGTTTGGAAGTTGCTTGTTGCGTGAAAATGTTGGATGGAGGGACTGGACAACTCATCATGGTCCAGTCGAGGGGAATGTGCACTTGTTTGTAGGGATGGGGGTGAATGGGAGTCAGCGTTCCTCTCTCACTCACGTTACTCGGTACAGACGCGGGACATCGAACGTTTTGCTTCTGCATTCTGGGGAAAGAGATGAGGTTTGTGACTGGAGGCCCAGAATGAGGTTCAAGATGTTGCTGCAAAAGGTGAAGCTGGATCGACGGAGCAACGGCCCCTTGCATTCCCATCCCCGGCGGAGTGGGGTCCGCTTCGGCCCCTGCCGAAAAATGGATGTGTCAGGGCTCGGATCAACCAGGCCAGAGTTGCCCTCAAAACGGCACCGTGTTTGACTTTATGGAGGGGTCAGAAACGGGAGTCGATCCGTCTTCCAGGTTCCAGGTTGTCCGTCTTCGAGGGGTAAAGGGCATACCCAATCTGTGATAAGGTGGTTGCAAACAGTTACTACCCCCATACCAGAGAGAAAAAAAAGAACACCGCCCATGGCCGACGCCCCTTGGATTTCTGGTGCCGTGTGTTTGTTTTGGACCAGCCCTGCCGGACTGAGGGATCATGAAATTTGCGGCGGAAACCGTACCGAAGCAAACCAAACGACGGCGATGCGGATCCGGGTCTGCCCGGCCGATTCCCGTCTGCCCGTCTTCCATCATGGAAATGTAACCCGGAACGGTTGATTGACAGACTCCCTACTAATAATATGCATCGCGGTTGTGTTGTACCTCTGTATACTAAGTAGACACAGTACTTCATCCTACTTCACAGAATGGACGAGATCTTAGCGGACAGCCACTGCCGTCATGTCTCGACGCTCCCGTCCAGGGCTGCAGATGCTGTTGTGGCCCGGCATGCGTGGCACCTCTCCTTGATAGTTTAAATCAAAATGACTAGCATCTTTCGCGATCATGATTGCGGGGTGCGTCGCTCATCGAGAGTTTTTTTCTCTGCGAAAACATGGCTCGTTCGTCTCCTGGGTTAAGGTGTTTGCTGGAAGCCACATGAACACACCACCCTAGACTTTTCCAAACCTCTTTTTCTCCCTCCTCCGGCCTCCAAATGGCGGGGAACAGTTTTGGAATCCAAAGGCACCTCTAGCGTGTGGGCCAGGTTCCATCAATCGACGAGACAAACGAGTCGAGTTGCGGTGAGGCGGCGCTACCTTTCGGGTACCTGATCACCTGCCCTCTTTTCTGTTCCCTTTGACAGACTCTGTTGAAAAAATGGCGCCTTGTTTCTTCATTTCTGGTGCTGTCCCTCCACACACACCTCGGGCATCGTGCCACGCGTCAGCAATTCTGTCGCCAGAGGTCGGAGCATGAAGAACAAGAGTAACATGGAATGGGTGCCTGATGATGAGATGGAGGGATGGAGATAGGTAGATAGATGGATGGATGAGATAGATGGCTGTGCCGTTGGCAGAAACAGGAGAGACAAGAACTTGTCGCACCAGTTGGATGTCCTGTTGCCCGTTATCTTGTTCCAGCGAGAAAGCTTCTTCGGGATTGTGACGGGACAGTTGCCGAGCCGTTTCTGGCCATCATGTGCTGGCGCTGGCCCATCACAGTAGAGTTCTTTTTTGGCTTGTTCGCTTGGAGGTGTTCAAGGGGAACCCGTGAGCCCAGACCCAAAACGGCCAAAGTACAGGGCCAGCTCACACAGTGGGGATTCCGCACCCCACACCCAGGCACTTTCTCGACTGTATCGGGCCAAGGTTGGGCCCAATCACACCCAGTTTCACAAGCAAAAGTCCAACCAAGGACAGCTTCCATTGGGGCGGCCCGGGACTAGGTGAGGTGGGACGGCCGGGAGTGGGACGGTGCTGCCGGCTGGCTGCCCTGCTGCTGCACTGCAACTGGACGCAAACCTCAACTCATCATCGAATCGATCCTGAACCGAACCCTGATTCCAGTCCTCCCATCATCCCCGTCCTTCCATGCGTCATCCATTGAGCCTCTCTTGATTTTGCACCAGGCCACTGCCATCCCGCAACCCCATAACCCACAGCCCGCAGCCCACCGCCCGCAACCAACCAGCTCACAACCTGCTGCTCTCGCTTCCTCGTCGTCATCATCGTCTTCGCCCCCGTTGCGCCCTTGTTCCGCTGCCCTGACAGCAAACATCATCCTTGGTGTCTGCTCTCGACCACAAACAAGTCCGCAAATGAGATCCCGGTGATATTTTCCCTCCGTTCCTAGCGCCGCGTCTCCGGTTCCTTGCCCTCCAACCGTTGCGTCCCGTCCTGTCTGGGGCACTTCAACTCGCTCGGGGCGAGCCGAGTCACGTCGAGTCGGGTCTCACCCGGGCTGTGGTTTGTTTTGGAGGTTGTTCGTCTTGTCATCACGTCGCTTTGGGAGCCGACCTCGAGACTGAACAGCCTCCTCGCACAAGAACGACGTACATGCTTCGTCCCTCGCGAGCCTCGCATCCCCCGGACCACACGCCACTCTCTACCTGGTCTTAAAAACCGCCAGTACCTCCGTACAACGCCGTGACAACCACGTCGTACAGCACGGCCGTTTCCCACCCCCGGCTGCTGCTGAGTCCTTTGTTTTCACCCCACGACTGCCAACGCGCCTCCGTCTGGCTCTGGGTGGGCTCCAATCGCTCTATCGCACTGCCTGCCCGAGGCCCATCCCTCCGCTCTTCTGCCCGCAACCTCGAGAGTGTGGCATGTGCGCCACCGTGCAAACTGCCCTACCCTCTCCTCCCTAGACTTGGTCGTCGCATGTAGACATGGACAGGTCCTCGACCACGTCGGCCGGCCCATCCGACCCCGCCGCCGGTCGCCCCGCATACTCGCGCCAGTCCTCGTCCAGCACAGCGACAATAACCCAACCCGCCGTCGACCAGGGCCAGTCCAAGTTCGCATCTCACACTTCGGCCGCTTCCACTTCGTCGTCGGCTGCTCCATCTCCGTTCGGCTCCCGTGAACCCTCCCCGGCGAGGCCGACCTCGCGTACAACCATCTCGCGCACTTCGTCTGCGAACTCCGGTCTGCGTTCGCGTCAAAGCAGCTACCAGGACCTGACCCCGACGCGTACCGGCCGCTCCACCATCCCTGCTCCTGTTCCGTTGTCCAGGACACTCTCGGCGGGCCGGACGCCGACCCTGCTCCCGTCTGCGACCGATCCGAACGCAAGTAATGCTGGCCCTGCCGTGAAGTCACCGACCACCATGGAACACGTGCGGGACTCACCACGATGGCCCGTTTCACCGAGGCTACGATCACCTCCGCCCATGCTGAACCGGCCCAACATTGGCCTGCCGAGGAGATCCTCTGACCAGCAGTCCGAAACTCCCTTAATCAGCGTCCAGCGGCCCACTCCTCCATTTCAGCCGACCTCTGAACCGCCCTCCGACGTCGATAGCGAAGACGCTCCCGTCACCATCGCGTCCAAGAACACAGCGCGCCCACCAGCCACTCCGGCTTCAACCCTGGAGACTGTGCAGGAAGTGAGCCCGATAGGATCGCCCCAGAACGGCGACGAGTCGGTCGACGAGAGGCTGCAGGATAGTGTCAACCTCTCCGAGGTGTCACAAACCGACTCTTTTGTCATTGGGCCCACCAGGAATTCTTCCGGGCGAACCAGCGCCAACGACAGCGGCAGCGAGACGGACAACACCCGAATCCGCCGCCAGAGCAGCGTCGTCAGCACAACTCACCTGGCCGCCCGCCCCTCGAGCACCTTCAAGCAGTCCAAGAACAAGGAGTTCCAGAGCATGACGGTCGAGACAGAGACGGTTACGTCCATTCCCCAAGCCCCTCTCATCCTGGGAGCTGGCCCGCAGGGCTCCGGCGCCAGCCTCCGCACCAAAGCGAGCACCGAGACGATCCGGCCCAAGAAGGAAAAGAGAAAGCCTTCACGGAGACAACACACCGTGGCGGCTGGCAATGGTGAGCTAACACCAACATCACCGGGTTTTGCAGCCTTCTTCCCCCGGCTTCGACACTACCCGTCGATGGGATCAGTCGTCCCGTCATACGACAGCAGGGCGGTGTCGCCAACCAAGTGTCATCATCACCATCATCATCATCATCATTTCCACTATTCCTCTTCCGATGATGCATCCGCAAGTGCAGATGGCTGCCATCGCGGTTCTAGTGACCGCAGGCAGAGCTTAGCCATATCCAGTGTGGGCAGCTTACTGACGAGGTATCGCACAGCGTCCTCCAAGGCGGACATCTTCGAGGCCAAGGTCGCGAGCGCTGTCGAGGAGGCCGAGGACTCGGATGAAACCTTTGTGTACGATTCCAACCCGCCCGACGGCCGCGACCGGCCTCTGCGTTTCCACCACTCGCGTACCCCGAGCACGACTTCCATGGCTAGCCAGAACCTCGACCGTGCCGGCCTGCGCTCCATCCACTCTGTCATGGAGAGCGCCTTGCCTCCGGTTCCTGTGAAGAAGAATATGAAGTTTGTAAATACGTCTATTACGAATGGAAACAGCGATGGTGCCTACCCCGATGATGATGGCAGGGGCACAGGCCGGAGCGGCGCTGGCTCGGCTCGCGGAACGTCCCGCCACCAACACCATCACTTTGGCCGCTGGGGCCGCAACGGCAACAACAACAGCGGCAATGGCCATCCGTCACTGTTCGCCGAGCAGTCGCCGTTCGGCGGGTCGATGACCGCCAACAACGTTGGCTCCCGCCAGTCCTCCCAGCCCCCCAGCCCACGTTACCCCCATGGCCACCGTTTTGGAAAGCGTAGTACTCACCTCGTCGCTGGCTACGACTTTGACGACACGACGACGGGTGCTGATGATGAGAGAACTCCGCTTATCTCGGGCACTATCCGGTCCGGGCGCTCGGGGCGGAACCGCCGGAACATGACCTCTCTGCGGTCGCTGGAGGCGCAGGCTTACCGCAACTCGACGCCCTCGGTTCTCAATCGCTTTGCGAGCTGCCTCGTTTTGACCGTCATGATCCTGCTCGTCGTCTCGGGAGCCATCGGTTTCATGTTCGCCACGTCCCAGCCTCTGACCGACATCCAGCTCGTTGCTATGGACCACGTCGTCGCCAGCCAACAGGAGCTGATGCTCGACCTCACCGTCAAGGCCCACAATCCCAACGTCGTGGTGGTGGTGATCGACTCGGCCGACATCGAAGTCTTCGCCAAGTCGCCCCACGCCATGTCCGACACGGACTGGTGGTACCATACCCACCCTGGCGAGATGGGCCCTCCGCCGCCGAAAAAGATCGACCCCCAGCAAAAGAACGAACAATCACAGCGCGGATTACGAACCACTGACGCCAATCCCGACCCCAATCCGGATCCGACCGCGCCTGACGACTCGGCTCCGAACATGCGCCTCGGCACTATTACGGGTTTCGAGAGCGCGCTCTCCTTCGAGGGATCCTTTTTCCATAAGGGAATTTCCTACTCGTCGGGAGAAGTGCGGCTCAAGAACCCCGGCAATGGGACCTACGGCGGCCCGGAGCGGTGGGAGCGCATCATGGAAGACGAGTTCACGCTCATTCTCAAGGGCGTGCTCAAGTACACGCTGCCGCTGAGCCAGCGGGTCCGGACGGCGACGATCTCGGGCAAGACGACGGTCAAGCCGAATGCGGCGAACGATCCGCCTGCTGATCCGCCTGCGAATGGAACTGTTGGGGTAAATGCTGAGAAGATGAGGAAGGTTGAGGACGTTTGATCACTCGGCTTTCGTCGATTCTCGGTTGAACGAAACAGTTCTGTTCACTTTGTGTGGTTCTAGCCAAAGTCAGGGTCGGTCGGTCGGTGGTTTGGGTACGACGGTTGGGAAGGGCGAATATTCCACTAATGACCCAACTTTACTACCTAAAATTTTGCAGGGTGTCTTTCTTCATCGAATCGTCATCCCCATCCCGATCGGCTGGACCGGAGATGTGAGAGTGATGATTGATGGGAAACCACTCTGCGTCCACTGACGCTACCCATCTGACGAGTTTCCTTGCCTTGTTTTCTTCCTGCTCTCGATTTTTCTTGTCGACTCGACACCGGTTGTCTGTACAACCTGTCCTTTTTTTCTCATCTCACGATTTCGACGACTCTCGACGACAACGACTCCTGATACCGATACTCTACAACTACTTTACTCTTGTTCATTTGGAGACGGACGAACATAGACTGGGCGGGCTCCTTATCGTTTTTTGACTCTTCGTTTTTGCTCTGCGTTTACCAGCCTGGGTGGGGTGAGGAGAGGGATCCGTTGTTGCATGGCATGGCATGGCGCAGTAAGGTGATTCGGTTGGTTTATGTTTCTCTGTGTTTGTGTTTTTGTCGTTCGGGGTTGGCTTCTTTTTCCTTTTGGGTGGTTGGGTGGGTTTTCTTTCTGGTCGGTTGGTGATGGATGGACAGACGGATGGATGGATGGATGAATGGGTGGCATTCATGAAAAAAAGGGAAGATACACTCTGCGCTCACTGCCTTTTCTTGTTTGTTTTGTTTTTCTCTGTCCAAGTACCTCATGGATACATGGACGTATTGCAAATCCCTCACCTAGGCACACTACATTATTCTGGTCAGTTTCCTCTCTTGTTGGTTGCTGCGTACATCATACACATACCCCATACCCATACTCTATCCTCCCTGTTTACTTACTTGCCTACCTTACACGTGAAGACAAAAAGGCGATGTTGAGAACAAGAAAGAAAAGAATGGAGATTTGGTCGTTCACCACATTTGGCCTCACTGTTTCAAGACAAAGATGGGTTCCGGGCTTAGAGGTTAATAATACCCCCTTCGTGAAGAGAGTTTTGATTTGGTCAAGTTCTTCTTTTCGTCTTGGGGGTCCTTTTGGGATTTCCATTGTCCGCTGAACACGGAGTAGCCGGCAGTGTCTTCTTCCTAAGAGAGTAAGAGCTGGGAGGATATACCACAGGTCGGTCGGTATCTACGGGGTGTTGTATCCCCTGTTTTCCATTGTGTGGTTTTACTTGTGTTTCCTTTGTGTTTGTTTTGTCCATGGTGTGTCTCGTTTGACCCTCTCCGTTTTCCTATGAATGGTCACAGGTTGTAGAATGGGAGGTTACATAGGCGAAAATGGAAAATGGGATGTGATGGTAGAGTACGTGATGGGGTGTGCATACCTTTGTGGGTAGTATTGCGAGCGAGGATCTTTTTGGTTGGGGATGAACTACCTAAGTAGCTGACCTCGGGGAAGAAATGGAGCTGACTGACGAGACCGAGGTTGAAGACGTGTGTCTGTGTGATGCTTGTACTGACTGACTGGCTGGCTGGCTGGCCTTTGAAAGGCAAGGTACCTTGGTTACCGAGATAGTGAAGACAGCCAGGTACGCAGACATCGTGATTCTCCGTTGATAAGGTTGTATTTTCTGAATGTTATCATACATTTCCATTGTTTGATCCTGGGAAGAGAGAGGGGCTTCTTCAGGGTAGGTTTTGTCCACCACCTATACATGCTAGGTTGGTAGACATACTTCGTTGTTGGGTTGTTGGTGGGATAGTCATTCAACAAAATAACAACCCCACGTTTATCACAACGTAGCGAACACAAGGACGGAACACAAGCACACCCGGACCGGATGTCAAACGAAAAACTGAGTTTGTAATACACCGCCCAGTCCGTACACCATACTCACATCCTATCCTGTTACCTTAACTACCGGGTCAAAAACTTTCTTTAGTGGATTGTGTACATTTTGTCTTGATGGTTGGTGGTGGTGGCTTGTCTGTTACAAGGTCTAAGCAATAGGATAAGGTCGAGTAGTACCTAGTCAAACAGCTCACGCCCATCCACCGATGATGATGATGAGGTCATCCATCCTATGGCGACCAACCTGTTACAACCCGCAAGCTAACCACGGACACAGCCTACAAGGGAGGAGGAAGAGGAAGAGTTAATAACCCTTTGTCCTGGGATTTGATGGACACAATGAGTGAACATCGTCTGCCCAGACTGAGGGGCAGGTTGCTACCCAGGCCTGAAATGGATGACTGGACCATATGGACATGAAACTGCTTGTACTTCCGATGGCCATTTCGGTATATGAGGTAGGGTATTCGGAGATCACAACTTTCCGCATGGCAGGTAAGACTCTGAGAAGTGATGACACATGGAATTCTCCGGCCATAAGGCATCTTCCACACCGCCAGTTTATCACCCCAGGTCTATCTCATAATTCCGAGTCTAATTACAACTGATAGTTAAGCCCATTGTTTCCCTGATGCCTACTCAAAAGTACCCGAAGCAAGCGAAATATGCCCATCCATCAAAACCCAGAACTTCTCACGCACCCATGCTCATTACATCAGGTAGGTATCTCATATCACCGCTCCACGCAGCGACGCCGGCGCTATGCATCAGGCAGCAGCAGACAGCAGAAGATGAAGAAAACCATAACTCAACCAACCCCTCCCCCCCTCAAGCTTGGATCTCATCCTCCTTCCAATCCGCCTCCTTGGCCACGACGGCATTGCCTCCTCCTACCACGCGGCCGCCCGTCTTCCTCTTGACGCGGCATTTCATGCCCACCTCATCGTCAAACACAAACCGCCACAGGACATAGATCCAGCTCCGATGCTGCGGCAGGTCGTCGTAAAACTCCCTGGCAATCCGGTTCAGCTCGGGCAGACGAGTCCACGGAATCGCTGGGAAATCGTGGTGCTCGTTGTGCAAGCCGACGTTGTACGTGACGAAATTCAGCGGGCCGTAGTAGCTGAACGTTTCGGGGATGGGAATGCGGTTGTTGGGGTCGCGGGCTTCGGGGGTGATTTTCTCGTAGACGTAGTGCTCGGCGATGAAGTGGCCCGCGGTTGGGTGGAGGGAACCGGCAAGGAAGGAAGAGAGCAGGAAGTAGAGGAGGGAGGTGGGCGTGAAGAGGCCGGGGAGCTTGTAGCAGATGATGTAGTCGAAGGCGAGCTGGACGGCCAGGTTGAGATAGTGCACCCAGGTGAAGGGGACACGGTAGATGGCCAGCGGACGTAGGGCGTAGAAGAAGATTTGGAAGGTGCAGAAGAAGGCCTTGCCCAGGATCGAGTCGAGGAAGACGGCTTCGAAGGCGGTGGGAAGGTCCGTGTCAAGGCCGTCGACGCCCAGCGACTTGTGGTGGGTGAGGTGGTAGGGCTAGAGGAGTAAAGAGGTCAGCAGGGCGGGGGAACAATATTCAGGAAAGTAGAGGGCATGATTCTCACCCTGAACGAAGCGCTATAGGGCACACCAATGGGCAGGTTCGCAAAGATGGCGAAGAGGCGGTTGGCCAGCGGGGAGCGGAAGGCGAGGTTATGCGAGATCTCGTGGATGGCCAGGAACAGGTTCTGGTTGGCGGTGGCGCCGAAGACGTAGGCGACGGCCCAGAACTTCCAGGAGAAGAAGGGAGTGTCGCGCAGGAGATGGGCGAGGAGCAATTGGAGGCCGACGACTCCAGCAACGACGTACTTGGTCAGAGGCTCGGGACCGCAGAGCTTGGTGACCTGGATGGAGGAGGGACAGCAGAGTCAGAACGGGCCAGGCCAATTGAGTGGAATAAGGGTCAACTCACCTCAGGATGGGCCTTGATGATGGCCAGCCGGCGCGTCCGGTGCGGTTCCTCGGTGTAGGTCCAGAAGAAGTCGCGGTAGGTGGCATCGTCTTCGATGGCCGAGTTGGTGCCAGCAGAGCCATTGGCCTTGGAGTTGACGGGCTCCGTCTCCGTCTTTTTGGTCGACGGAGCCCTTTTCGTGGCTGTAACTGAGCGAGCCATGACGATGTTGGGACCTGCAACCACCGAGTCCTGGAGGCGACGGCGGCGTGGAATCGAGATGGCAGACTCGGAGAAAAGAGAAATGGAATCTTGTGTTGAGAGTAGGTGAACTCAGTTGGGCAGACTTCTCCTTTCTTTCAAGACATCCCGTCTCTCCTAGTCCCAGTTCCCTGAATTTCTCACCGCCTTGGCAGGGGGTGCTGCAAGCGAGCGGGGCGGTTCAACCCTTCTGGAGGGGGTCCCTGAATCTAGAACCAATGAAGGGCTTCAGGTGCCTGGGTGTGGTTCCAGAAGCCCGTCACAGTGGGCAGTCCATCATCTGATTTCAGCAGCTCTTTTCAACACACGGGGGGCATGTCAAGTCGTCGCGTTCCCAACGACTAGGAATTTGGCTTGCATAAAGGCTGGCGGTGAGGAAATCTGGTTAAAAGGAACATATCAAAGCCAGGGCAAAGTGAATAACAACGTCCAAATTGGTTAACCGACGGTCAAGTCAAGTCAATGGATGACATGGATGCAAATGGACGAGCTCATCTGGGACAAAAGGACAAGTGTTCTGGGTACCTATGACCAGGTTTGTTTGTTGATTGTCTCGCACAAACGGTACATGCCGTATGTACAAAAATTCGTTTTGGTCACACAGAATTAACAAACCCCAGGCATCTGGCAAACGGAGAGACTGATGGGGATGACTGCTCCCGAGACGGGAGGCTTTGCGACTTCAATCTGGAAGCTGGGTTGTCTCTTGGCAATATGGTTGTTAGAACTTGGTTGGGTATCGGATCAACTTCTCACCGTTCACAACGATAGCAACCAGCATTTAAGGCTTTGTGCTGTGCAACTCTTCAATTTGGTACTTGGATAGTATCTTTATCTCTGGGTGTAGTAGTAACGTTGTACTCCAACGCATAGGATTAGCCGTTGTATCTCTTGGGACATAAGTAGATGGACAAGACATGGTCCGTGCGCACTTGGTTACCCCTGAGACTGTTTACTTGCCCCTTTTCTATGGAAAACACCAAGATATTATCACGACATTCCATTTTGGGTATCATGGCCGCCACAACCTAAAATCAGAGCCCTGGAGAATGGAGGTGTGGTTTCCCTGTTTGATTTCCGGTTAGGATGCTCCTTCCCTGATCTCCTCTGTCAACTCTGGCAACATGGCCGCCGAGTTCCTTCCTCAACGTCGCGGGCATGACGCCCCGGTCTCTCATCACCTGTTCCCGGACGAGACCCGCGTCGAGACCCGCCTCCTCTCAAAGCACAGACCGCCGTAAAGCTGCGGTTACTATTGTCCTTGCTGCCTCAATCAGATTCATCTCGCGGGTCCAGAAAGAGTCTCGGCGTTGGGGTGAAACTTCCACCGGCGCTGACTTAAGGGGGGTTCTTCTTCCGCCCTCTTCCTTCCTCGACTTTTCCTCTTCTCGGAACTTCTCGATCAGAGCATTTCTTTTCTTCCCAACCCACACTTTCCGCCTCATCAACTTGGTCTTCCATCGACCGATCAACCTTCAAAGCATCACTACCAAGGTAAGTCATTGATACATATTCACTACATCACGCCTTAACCTCGAGAGCAACAATCTCGCCTGCCATCGTTTGATCTTTCTATTCTACGCATTTTCGACCGCTTCTTTTTGCGTTTCCGCCTTGTGGTGCTGACCGACCCTTCCTAGCCCTGCTCAACTCTTGAAGCCCTCAGGTAAGTTGCCTCTCTTTGCGTCATTCTTCGCCTTACTTCTTTCCTCTCATCTCTTCTTTCGCCCCCTTCTTTCTTTACTCTTTTCACTCATTGTCCAACCTTGAGCGAGTCGGTCGTTTGATTGAAAATGTTCGAGTCGATCGGTTCGCCTCGGGGACCTTTCTTCTCGGGTATCTCCTCGGGTTTCTTCTCGGGTTTCTTCTCGATTTCTTCGCGGGTTTCTTCTCGTGCTCTCTTGTGTTGACCTCTAACTCTTGACTTCCAGACGAGGCATCCGATATCATGTCTGACGTCATGCCGGGCAGCTGGGACGTTAGCCCCAAGGCTGCTGTCGAAATGGACTGGGGCACTACTCCCAAGGTCTCTGATGACCCGTGGAACACTAACACCAACAATGCCGCTGACGAGTCGAACACTACCAACAATGTCGGTAACGACGAGTGGAACACCACCACCTCCTCCAATGGCAATGATGAGTGGAGCTCTGCTACTTCCAAGCCCGACAGCGATGAGTGGACCACTGACGCCAACACCGGCGGCGGCAATGCCGGAGACGATCAAGCCTGCTTCAACTGTGGCAAGACTGGGTAAGCATCCATTCTTCGGCCTTCATTTGAGACACGTCTAACACGGCTTTATTAGCCATCGGAAGTCGGAGTGCCCTAAGCCGCGCGTCTTCATGGGCACCTGCCGTACCTGCGGCAAGGAGGGCCACATGAGCAAGGATTGTCCGGATGCTTCCCCGGCCGAGTGCCGTGAGTGCGGTTCTACTGAGCATCTTGTCAAAGACTGCCCCAACCGTGTTTGCAAGAATTGCGGTAACACTGGTATGGCATCCAACTCTCCCATCATCGTGGTGCAGCAATAGAAGTGCTGATGACATCCAAACACAGGCCACACCGTCTCTCAGTGCGAGGAGGCCCGCAGGGTTGACCGCAGCGATGTTCCGGACATGAACAAGGACGCCGCTTGGGACAATATCAAGAAGGTCGCGCCCACTCGTGACATTGACGATATCAAGGAAGCGATCCAGATCTACGTCAAGGCAGTCCCCGAGACCACCTACGTCGAGCTGGAGCGCGCATTCCGCGAGCAAGAGATCCCCATTTGGCTCATTGCCATTGAGCGCGAAATCCTGCCCACCCTCACCCTGATGAATCTCCAGGGCCATCTGAACAAGAAGTTCAAGGTCACTTACCGTACTCAGTGGAACGCGCCGCGCCCCGCCGAGCGCAAGCTGTGGCCCAAGGATGAGGAAGAGAACCTCCAACGCCTCGAGGACGCCGGAGAGCCTGTTCCTCGTCTGATGCCCAAGTGCACCAACTGCGATGAAATTGGCCATATCGCCAAGCGCTGCCCACAGGAGAAGGTCACCAAGCCCGATACCATGGAGATTCGCTGCTACAACTGCGACGAAGTCGGTCATCGCGTCCGCGACTGTAAGTCAACCGGCATTGGCCTCAAGCCACAGACGTGACATTAACGATTGATAGGCCCGGTTCCTCGTGTCGACAAGTTTGCTTGCAAGAACTGCGGGTGAGTCCGCCTATTTCTCTCATGGATTGAGTGGATGCTTACTATTCGGCAGCGAGCCAGGCCACATGGCCTCGGAGTGCCCCAACCCGCGCAACATGGACAATGTCGAGTGCCGCAAGTGCGGCGAGAGTAAGTTTTCCATGAAAAGCGATGGTTACAAGACATGCTGACAAAATGTTCAGCCGGCCACATGTCCCGCGACTGCCCCCAGGGCGGCGGTGGCGGAAACACTTGCCGCAACTGCGACCAGGAGGGCCACATTGCCCGGGACTGCCCGCTGCCCGTGGATGAGAGCAAGATTACGTGCCGCAACTGCGATGAAACTGGCCATCGTGCCAAGGACTGCCCCAAGCCACGCGACAGTGAGTAGTTCTGACCGGAACGAGGTGGATGGTAGCTAATCCCATGAACAGTGTCACGCGTCAAGTGCAACAACTGCGGCGAGAACGGCCATTTCCAGTCCCGCTGCCCCCAGGCTGCCTCGGGCGGTGATGCTGGCGGTTTCGACAATGGTTTCGACAACGGCACCACTGGTGACAACTGGGGCACTGGCGCTGCTACCGGTTCCGGCGATGGCTGGGGTGCTACGGCTGGTTCTGGTGACAACTGGGGCACCGGCGCTGGCGGCTCCGGTGATGGCTGGGGTGTTCCTGCCGACACTGGCTCTGGAGATAACTGGGGCGCTCCCACTACCACGCCTACTTGGTGATCCATGATCTCATGATCTCATGATGTTCTGAGGAACGGTTATTTGGGATTGCGGGGATTTGTTTTCATACGAGGCACGGGGACAGTTTTTGCTCTGGTTTTGGCAAGGATGTTTGGCCATTTCGCGGAGCCTGCTTAGAAGGGCGAGAGGAGGAGGTGTTTGATGCGGAGGCCTTCCTAGGCAAGCCAGATAGCAAAGACAGAATGGAACCCCGAGGCACTCGGATATGGGACTGAAGACTCGACTTCACGTTGCGTGATGGTGATTATGCTCTGTTCGTAACTCTTGTTTGAGACTACCTCTACTTGGTGAGAACACCGATGATGTGCGGCATGGTGTAGAACCACGGCTCTCCCTGCAGCGGATGAAGATCTACTTGGCTCCAGGGGCCAGCCTCGCGCAGAGTTGTGGCCGTGTCGCGGCACATTTCGCAGCCTCCGATGATGCGTGGCCAGAAGAAGTTGAGGAGATCTGGTGGTGGTGTGAGCGAGTTGGCCTGCCATGAGGATGTAGGAGATACCTAGAGGACACTCACATTGATACGTCCGCATGAAGATGCCCTGGCTGTGGAAGCACCGGACATGCTCATACACGTACCAGCGGCCGCCGGGCTTGAGGTAACGATACAGCTGCGCGCAGTTGTACCTTGGCTCGGGGATGCTGCAGAGGCACATGATTGTGACGATGCCTGGTCATGGTCCGTCAGTAACATATCGCTACCCCAGAACTTCAACAGAAGAAGAACGAGAAGGAAGTGAAAGAGTCAGGAAGACAAAAAAAAACATACAATCAACACTCCCCTCCCCCACCCTCCCATCACGCTCCAACTCTTCGATCCCGACGGGAACAATCTCGTACGTCCCGTCCTCCAACAGGCCCGCCTCGGCCACCCGCCCTCTCAACTCGACGTGGACATCGGCGTTTGGCTCGACGCCAAACACCTTCCTCACCCCGGGCAGGAGCTGGGCGGCTGGAGAGAAAACCGACACCCACAACCCCGTCCCGGGCCCAACTTCCAGCACGGTACCCTGCACCGGCGGATGCGGATGACTCTCCTCACCGGATCCGGACCCATCGGATGATGTGGGAACGACGCCGTGTGTAACCCGCCCCTGCAGCAGGGGGATCACGTTCTTGCCGGCGTTTTTGCGAATCTCCGGGCCGACGCTGCGCCAGAAGCGCGCGAACCACGCGGCGCGGAGGCGGGTCACGGAAAGAAGGGTGGCATAGTCGCGGGCGAGGAGGAGGCGCGTGAGGGTTCCCGGGAGGTAGGAGAGGGCGAGGGTCATGAAGCGGAGGGGTTCGAGGAGGGAGAGGGTTGCTTCCATTTTTCTTTTATATTTAGTTTCTTTCTTCTTCACCTCTTTCTTGATCTTGGTGTATTTTCTGGATGTTTTGGCTTGGGTAGGAGCTTGGTTGCTTGGTTGTTGAGTGACCTTGGAGGGGAGGTATATAAGAGAGAGTGGGGAGAAAAGTTGAGAGTTGATGATAAGGTAAGGGGAGGGTTAGTTTTGGAGCTATAAGTTCTAGGTAGAGGACACTCTATGTTGAATCTTGGATAGAATCAGATAGATTCTGGGTGTATGATAGGTACCTCCTCCGAGCCCAATTCTGCCAGAAGAAATAAACTCAAGTCATCGCAGTTCCAGTTCCATGATGTAACAACCGTCACCGGGTGGACTCGGCACTCGGCACTTGACCCGCTCCGGACCAGTGCCGAAGGGTTAGGGATGCAGGAGTTGTCTTTCACCTTCTCAACTCCAAGACGCAGCATTCCGGTGCCTCATCTCTAGATTGACTTGGTGTTCCACAACTACAATGTCCGCTTGACGTTATTTATAACTTTGACCTTTCCATGAACTACCGGGTACCATACTCGAAACATGCAAATTACATTACTTGACCGAACCCGCCGAACTCCAGTTCCAACATGACCCTGTCCAACCCAACCAAACTCCAACTCCAACCCATCCTCAGAATGTCCCAGTCCCAATCCATCACCTACACGACACAACCACCACAACCCCATCACCATCAACCAAAGACAATACATGAACAGAAAGAAAATAAGATGAGCTAACTCACTCAAACTCGCCCCTCCCAAACAACCCTCCAACAATCTTAACCCTCCCCTCGGCGCCCTTGACCTTCTTCTCCTCTCTCCTCCGCTCCGCCTCAGCCAGCGCCGCCCGCCGCTCCGTCTCGCGCGCGAGGTAGCTGATGCCCGACCGCTTGCCGACCGGCTTACGGATGCGCATGCCGTCGTCCGCTTTCCCACCGACACCGGCGCCGGTCGTTGATGGGGTGGTTGTTCCCGAGGAAGACGACGAGCTCGTCCCTGATGTCGAGAGTAGAGAAGAATTGGTTGTCGCGCGGCGGAGGAGGGCGGGGACCTTGGGTCCTGACGAGGATGCGGCGGCAAAGGCCAGTTTGCCTTGCGCGGAAGTGAGGGTGGAGGTGGAGGCGTTGCGCTTGAGGGAGATGCGGTCGACGATTTCCGTCGCCGGGGCGTGTTTGGCGCCGGGACGGCGGGGGTTGACGCGGCGGGGGTTAAGGTTTTCCTTGTTGCTGCTCGTGCTGCCCGTGCTGTGTGAGGACTGCGGGCGAGTAGCTTCGTCCTTGTCGGCCTCGTCTTCTTCATCCGACGAGCCGAACTCCGTGGCCGGGATGACCGAGGAGGAGGTGTTGAAGGGCTCGTCGAGGAGGTTGGACAGCGACTCGCGGATCTCGCTGAGGTTGGCCGGCTTCCTGCCACCCACTGCCGTGCGACGGGGGTTCTTGCCAGCAGCAGGAGCGGCTCCGGCATCGCCAGCAGCTTGCGGCTGGCTGTTGGGAATAACGGCGCTCTGTCCTGAGGTAGAACCCTGACTCTCCAGTCCCGGCGGCGGCGGCGGCGGCGCAAAGATGAAGTCCATGTCATCGTCGCTGCCCACGTCCTCGATGGTGCGGAGGAAGGCCTGGTTGCGCGGGTTCTCAGCCACCTTGCTGATGCGCTCGTCCGCGAACAGGGCGCGCTGCATCTTTGCGAACTGGCGCCGCTTCATGCGACGGCGCGCCTCGCCGCCGTCGTCCTCGTCCGAGAGCTCGTCCCAGTTGCCCGTGCGCTTGCGCCGGAGCATGCCCGTGGTGATGTCGTGGAACAGCTTCTCGACCTGCTTCTCATCTGCGGCGCGCTCGCGATCGCTGTGATAATAATTTCGTCAGCAGCAATCCTTCAAAAAGTCAGACTTGCGATGACCACTTACGCATAGAACGCTGCCAGCTTCCGCTCATCGTCCTGATCCGCCTTGGTCTCGTCATCAATGATATCCTTCACAGACTGGTCGTCCTCATCCTCCTCGCTATCCTCCCCATCAGCGCCGCCCAGCCCGGCATATTCGTCTTCCGACTCCTCGGCCTGCTCCTCCACCATCTCGCGCGCCTTGCTCTTCTTCTTGTCAAACGCCTCCTTGCGCTTCTTCTCCTTGCGCGCGGCCTCCTTCATCGCGGCAAAAGCGTCGCCCTTCTTGGTCCCAAACCCAAACTCATCCGTCTCGGCGCCCTCCGACTCCTCATCATCCGCAGCGCCAGCCGCTGGACGCCGGCTCGGAGACGCGGGCACAGCGGCAAGATCCGCCTTACGCCTCAACTTCCCCGTCCGACGCACCAGCGGCGACTCGCTATTCTCGTCCTGCTGCGCGCGGCTGGCCGGGACGGTGTCGACCGTGGAGTCGACGAACCGCTGACGGAGGGGCGAAAAGTTGTGGAACCCTTCGTCCTGGGTCGGCTGGATCAGCTCCGACGTCTGCGTCAGGCTTTGGGACTGCTGGAGGAAGCTCTCGAAGCCGTGGACCTGCGACTGCGAGAAGCCAAGCTGCACGCCGCCATGCGTTTCGGCCTGCTGCGTCTCGCGTTGGGGTTGGCTGTCGAGGATCATGTCGTCGCGGCCGACCTCTTCAGCCGTTTGGGAGAAGTTGGAGTCAGGGAAAGCGGTGACGTCGAAGGTGGGACGAGGCTGGGATGGCGACGCCGGGGCGGTGCCTGGGCCCATCTGGCTGTCGTCCATGGTGCCGGCGAAGATTTGGGTGAGGCCCAGTCCGGCAGGACCGGCGACTGGGAGGCCGGGGATGAAGGTTTTAGTGGCGGAGCGGAGGACGGATGTCGGGACGCTGGGGGAGTCGGGGGCGTTGCGAGCCGAGGGAGATTGGGGAACGCGAGCCTTCGGTTGAGGAGTAGCCTTGACCGTCGGCTCTGCCGCTTCGTCCTCATCGTCGGTAACGATGGTGACCTGCTTCCTCATCCTGCGGCGGGCTTTCTTGGGACCAGGGAGATGCTCATCGGAGCTCTCGTCGTCGGCCTCCTCAGCCTCCGCAGACTCCGACTCCCCGTCACCCTCGACACTCTCAGCGGCGTCGTCAACCATCTTATCCTCATCCGCATCTTCCTCCTCCTCTCCCTCTCCCTCTTCCTCCTCCTCCGAACCAGACAACTCAATCTCCTGCTCCTCCACCTCTTCCTCATCCTCCTCCTCACTATCATCCCAACCAAGGGGATCCTCCTCATCCTCCTCACCCAACCTCTTCTTCCTCCTCCTCTCCGCCTTCGCATCCTCCCTCTCCCTCGCCATGATCTCCTCCGCCTCCTTCCTGGCGCGCGCAACGATATCCTCCACCTCCTGCATCTCCCTCTCCCTCTCCTCGGCCGTCTGCACGTGGATCCCCTTGGCCCTGAGCTCCTCGATCTGCCGGTCGCGCTCCATCCGCGCCTGCTGGCGCGCGCGCTGCAGCAGGGTCGCCTGCAGCTCGGCAGGGGTCATGACCACGTCGTGGTGCTGCACGCTGCCGAGCTTGCTGCTGGCGGCGCGCGTGGGGGGCGCGGGCAGGCGGTCCGGGTCGTCGAGGTTGGCGAGGCGGCGGAGGCGCTGGAAGGCGTGGCTTTCCTTGGCCTGGTTGGCGGGGACACGGTCGAAGATGGCGTCGATCTTGGATTTGCGCGTGGGTACGACTTGGAGGTCGTCGTCGTCATCGTCGAGGTTGAGGGTGGTTGTGGTGGCGGTGTGGACGGGGATGGAGGGGAGCTTGACGCGGAGCTTGCGCTTTTGTGATGGAAGACCCGGCTTGGTTTGGTTGTCGACTTCGGCATCTGTCGCCTTGCCTTTGCCCTTGTCGAGCTTGCTGGTAGCCGCGTTCTCAGCGGTAGTTTCAACTGCAGGTTCAGTCGAGGCAGCGGCCTTCTCAGCCTTGCCATCCTCATCTGCAGACGGGGGCGAACTAGGCGGGGTGTCGTCATCCTTCATCTCGACATCGCTCTGCCGGCCTGACCCAGGAGTGGGAGGACGGCTGGAGCTCGGGGCCGGGTCCGCAGCAGGAGCGAGCTTGTTGTCACTGGCGCCGTCAGGCTTGAAGTTGAAGCGCTCAAACAGAGTAGCCTTGGTGATCTTCTTGCGGACCTTGGCCTCGTGGGCAAGCTGCAAGCTGCGGGCCAGCCGCTGAGTCTCGCGGTTCATCTCCTCGAGCGCCTTCTTGCTAGCCTTGCGGGGAGCGCGGGCAGTGGTGGCAGCGGCTTCCTGGGTCAGTCGGTGGCCACCCTCATCGTCTGTAATGTGGTCCTCATCATCATTATCGCCGTTGTCGACATCCATCATGCTCTCCTCCATGGCCTTGCGGCGCTCGGCCTGTTTCCGCGCCTCCTCGGCCTCCCTGGCGAGCCGTTCCTGGCGTTTCCTCTCAACGAGGGCCTTGAAGCGGGGGTTCTTGATGCTGGGCATCTCATTGTCATCGCCGTCATCGCTCTGGTGTCCCGAGTGGGATTGAGGCTTCGACGGTGAGACGAACAGACCCGGGGAGCCGGGACCGTCATCCTTCTGCGGCGAGATGAAAAGGCCTGGTGAAGAGGCCGCTGCTGGTGGCGCGGTGTTGGGGGTAGGGCTTCTCTGGCGGCGAGGGACCAATTTCCGCGGGCGGGCAGGGCGGACTTCGTCATCGCTGTCGTTGTGGTTGTTTTCCGTATCGTTGCTTGTTTGTTTGGGAGAAGCAGCCCGCGTGGTGGTCGGGGCCTCGTCCTCCTCTTCTGATGATTCTTGCTGCCGTTTCGTGGTCTGGGCCAGCATCCGGGCGGCCATGCGGCCCCTGGGGCGCAGGATCTCGTCGTCTCCATCGGAGCTATCGTCGGAGAGGGCATTCATGCGGCTCTGCATGATCAAACGCGTGGTCGCTGTGGTAGGCGAGACGCTGCGCGAACGCCGCGAGGCGGGTGATGATGCCGGGGACGACGCCATTGTGCCTGCGGTGGTGGGATTTGTCGGGAATAAAATGGAAAAGGAAGATTGCCTGAGGGCAGGATCCCGAGTTCTGCTCTCAGTTTTGGTATTGGGTGTGGTAGGTGGAAGTTGTAAGGTCGAGCGAAGAGTGCAGAGCGCAGGGTTCACTTCAATTGATATTAGTGGGGATGACGCGCTGAGACGCGTTGTTGCAGGGTTCAACCGCTGAGTGGCGCGTTCCAGCGCGACGCCCCTGTAACACATCAACCCAGCACTGGCACAGTGCAGACAGTGGGTCACACTCCAACATCAACCAGCAACCTCTATCAATCGTCAAGAGACATACAGGAGAACACACGCTTGCAATGTAGGAGGAGCACATTTGGCCAATGCTCTATTTCCCACAGTCCGTGCTGATCTAGGTACTACAAGAGGGCCGATTCTCCATACTACGAGAGCCTGCCGGCCGGGTATCGTGAAATTTTACAAACACAGAATGTCCTCACCACACCACAATACACCACATCCATCCATCCCAACGCTGGACATCCAAATACGTACCTATCGACGCCTTCGAAGCGCCATTGTACCATCCTCCTTGCATCCGTTTTTCCCCTGCCCGTCCACCCCTGAGAAAATATACAGGCCGACATCTGCACCACACAAACGACCCTGAAACGAGAAACGATAAGTACCTCAAAAAGTCCAATGAAATAATGCTGCCCAGTCCAGCAAGACGGTCGCCGCCGTCAACCCCGAACGCAGAACGCCGTTCTCCAAAAACACCACCGAATCCTTTGGTATATCCATGGCAATGAAACAGAGCACGCGTCTCGAACACGAGGTCCAAGACGTGAGGAAAGGAAGAGAAGCGAACAAGTGAGAGAAGAACAAATGATTCGACTTAACCGGTCGCAAGGCAAGAGTCCAACACGTTGTTGAGAAAGTCACCGTCCTCGGGGGCGGCGCCCTCCCACCACATATCGTTGTTGTCGAGATCCATCGAATCTCCATGGACCCCGTTCGTAAGCGCCTGGGCGCCTTTGGGTTCCGCCTTGCTCGTCCCGTTGACGCCACCCATCTCGATGTCGCGGTCGACCGTCGTGCTCCGTTCTCGCCCGTCGACGTAGGTATAGTCGTCCCAGTTCTCGAGCTCGCCCTCCCGCCAGTCGTAGATGACGGATTTCATGATGATGGGGAAGTTTGCGAGGCCACAGTCGCTCATCTCGAGGGCCAGGCGTAGGTCCGCCATGCCCAGGGGCCCGCGCTCGCTGGCCGCCTTGGCCTCGACGGGCAAGAGGCCCGACTTGTCGCGCTGGATCTCTCCTCGCTGGAATGCCTCCTCCTCGCGCGCCAATTGTTTCCGGTATTTGTGCGTCTGGATCCATTGCGTGCTGCTCGCCCCGAACCCGGCGCTGCCCGAGTCACCCGGGGCATTGCTCCTTGTCCGGCTGAATATGGCCGACAGCACCTCCTTGATAAACGTCTCGGTGGCTACCGACATGAACTGCGCCGCGTCTGGAGCATGTCCAGACACAAGCCCTGCTTCGTAGCAGAGCGGCAGCATCCGCGCTTCGATGTTGCTCACGTCGGGGAACTCGCCGGATTCAACCGCCAATGGTTGCGCAAAGCGTTTGCGGATTTCGAGGTCGAAATCTGGGTGTCACATGTCAGCACCTTGACACGACCAAGGGAAGCATGGGACGTGGTCCCGAAGCGTAAAAGACATACTCCTACTCAAGCCTGCACCACCCGCACTGGCTGGCACCTCAGCGGTTGTCGTCTTTGCAGGACGCATGCGCGCGTGCTCGGAAAAGACGTTGGCGAGGGACTCGTATGGGTCAAACTGCAGTAATCGCGGTCAGTGCGTGTTTTTTCTCCCTGGCGCCATCCATGCATTGCCATGCGCGGTCGACATACATCGTTATGGACGAGATCCTTGATACGCCGCCTATCGCGAGCCGGGAGCTGCATGACCTCCCCCTTTAACCTCCTCTCGGCGGCATCTCCGGACACAGGTTTGCTTCCGGCCGTGGTGGACGGCTTGTCGTTGGCGCTGACCCAGGGCGCGAGGCCCGGGTCGGGCATTTCGCGGGTGACATTGCCATAGATGGCAGCAATCAGCTGGTTATGCAGATGTTCTCGGGTTCCGTCGGGCGATGCGAGGATGGGGTCGACGATGGCGCTGAACTCGGCTTGGTTGAGACGGCCTGCGCCAGTGATAGTATAGCCAGGGGGTCAGCCAAGTGCGCGTTCGAAGAGAGGGCACCAAGGGCACCAAGCATAACTGCGCGGACCGGGACATGAGGCGCATTACCTATCAAGAAATTTGTGACGGCTTCTTTGTAGACGGGCCATTTCTCGGAGCCGATGCTGGCTTTGAGCCCCGTGTAGATGGGTTCGAGGTCGATGCGGGGAGGTATCAACTGGCTGGTCTTGGGGGGTTTCGGGGCTGTGGAAACCGAAACATTGATGGACTGTTTTGACAGGACGGGAGTCGACAGGCTGATGGACGGCCTGCTCAGGGCGGCCGGGTTGATGTCGACCATGGTGGAGGGGGTCGTGGACGGCTATGATGGCTGAGCTGTGGTGGACAAGATGGAGGAGGACCAGGAGCGCTGCGCAAGGCCGCGCGCTGAAAGCGAAGGAGCGTCGAGAGAGTGGCGCGCAAAAACCGACACTGCGCAGGGGCAACTCGTGATCATTTGCGCATAAAAATGAAGAGGAGTCTCATGCGCCGTCAATTCCGCAGCCAGATTGATGGATCAGGCATGGTTTCGCAGTCAAAATGGATGGAGCGTGGACAGGGCGTGATGGTCGGTTCGCGGTGCGGAGGTTGGATGTCGTTGCGTTGATGGAGCCTCAAGACCCGAGAAACCTAGGTCGCTGAGTTTCAGTGGCCAGGGCGCTGTGAGCGACGGTTTCCAGCGCATGAAGTCACCCTGAAAATGGTGCGGTACTTGGAGTTCCTGCAGATTTAGGTGAGAGACAAAGTACCCGACGGCGCATGGCCCCACAAAAAGTGTGCGACGAAGTCCAATCTCTTGGCATTTTGATGTCTCCTGTGGTTGCAGGTCGCGTCCCAGCGCGTCTTGGCTCAACTTCATTCAGTCAACGGCAACTCACTCAACTCATGACTGACTTTTACCAGACATGAAATAACACTCCCTCTCCCTCGACGCTGAGTGATAATGAAAATTCAACTCTGATAGTTTTACTTGGTTGAGTCAAATAAACAATGCAGCCATGGCTAGCACACAGCGCAACCGAGTCAACAATGCCATCGACAGCCTGATTGCTCATCTCGTCCCGCCCGTCCCCGGCGACGACGAGCTGACGGCCCAGGCTCGCCATGACGAGTCCTTTGAACTTGTCCGGAGCATTCTGGAGCGGTGGGGTTCTGTCTTTTTTCTCTTCTCCCGAGTACCAATCCTCGACTAACACCCTCCAGCCATGGCAACCCCGCCGTCTCATCCGACGTCAACCATGCCGCCGATCTCATCAAGCGCAAGCTCATACAGACCAACCCTAGCCAGGCCTTGCGCTTTGCAAACCTCTACACCCGCCTGCTCTCTCTTCCCGTCTTGAATCAGAAATGGGCCATCCTCTCCCTCCTCTATCAGCTCTCTGACTCACCAGACCCCAATGAGCTGCCGCCCCCTCCAAGCCCGCCGAGGCCTCCTCCGCAACGAGCTGCCCCTCCTCCTGCTGTCGAGAAGGACAGGCGCTCAAGGACCCAGGCAGGCTCTGCAGCACACGAATCCTCTGCCGAGGAGGATGCTGTGCGGGAAGCCTTCTCCCCAGCAGGGCTCAAGAAGCTGCCAGCAGAACGCCCACCGAAGAGAACCCAGCCCGAGGAACCGCCGCCGCCACCTCCGCCCCGGGCCACGAATGACACCACGCCCAAGAAGGCTGCCCCGACACGCGATGTGTCAATAAAGTCGACTCTGTTGGCCGAAAACTCAAACGACTTTGAGCCCTCCGAGATGTCTCTCCTACGAGATCTGCCCTACACTCTTCAGGGGCTCTCCTCTGCTACCATGCCCTTCCCCAGAGACACCGCTCTCAAACTACCCTCGACATTACCTCCTCCTCTCGTCTCCCTCTTGCACACGCTTGCGGAGCCTTCCCTGTTGTACAGGGGTCTTTCTTCCTTTGTCAAGTCGCCCGCCAAAGGCCTTCTTGGTCAGAGCCTCCGTGCCGCCATCAACAACGAACTTCGCTCCTACCTCACCCTCGTTGCCACCCTCGAGGCCCAGATCCGCCGCGCACTCTCGTCCATTGATGAGTCGGCACCGCGCGGCGGTATTGGCAAGGCTGGCGTCACCCTGAAGCGCTGTGTCGTCTGGACGCGCGAGGCCACCATGGGCTTGCGCCTCATGTCGCTCATCGCCGAGGAGAGCAAGAGCAGGCATGGAGGGCAGCTTATCACCTTGATTCATGGCTTCTCCACTTCTCACGGTGACCCTGTCGTTGCCGCCTTTGCCGAGCGCTTGCTCGCCGACGTGACGCGGCCCTTCTATGACATCCTTCGCCGCTGGATATATGACGGAGAGTTGTTGGATCCACACCTCGAGTTCTTCGTGAGGGAGCAGAGCCCCCGCGCCGACGATCATAAGGATTCCAAGGCCAAGGGCCACGCTAGCGTCTGGAACTCCAAGTACGAAGTCGTCGACGCCATGGTGCCGAGCATCATGACGGCCGACTTTGCACAAAAAGTGTTCCTGATCGGCAAGTCGCTCAACTTTATCCGCCACAGCTGCGGTGACAGCGGCTGGGTCGACGCGTACAGCAAGACCTCGTCCAAGCCCCTGAGTTACGGCGACACGGCAACACTGGAAAAGTGGATCGATGAGGCATACAAGACCACCATGCGCCGCCTCATGTACCTCATGAACCATCGCTTCCACGTCTTTGACCACCTCCAAGCCCTCAAGAACTACATCCTGCTGGGCCAGGGCGACTTCATTGCTCTCCTGATGGAGTCACTCGCCGCGAACCTGGACCGTCCGGCCTTCGCCCAGTACCGTCACACCTTGACGGCCCAGCTGGAGCACGCCATCCGCGGCTCCAACGCCCAGTACGACAGCGAGGAGGTTCTGCGCAGGCTGGACGCGCGCATGCTGCAGCTCAGCCACGGCGACATCGGCTGGGATTGCTTCACGCTCGAGTACAAGATCGACGCGCCCGTCGACGTGGTGGTGACCGAATGGGGCAACCGGCAGTACCTCAAAGTCTTCAACTTCCTCTGGCGCGTCAAACGCGTCGAGTTCGCCCTCTCCTCCACCTGGCGCAAGTGCATGACGGGCGCCCGCGGCGTCCTCCAAACTCACGACGAGCAGGTCCTCCAGCTTTGGAAAAGCACCCGCGGCATCCTCGCCGAGATGGTCCACTTCGTCGGCCAGCTGCAGTACTACATCCTCTTCGAGGTCATCGAATCCAGCTGGACCGAGCTGCAAAAAGCCATCCGCCGCGAGGACTGCACCCTCGACGACCTCATCACGGCGCACACCAAATACCTGACCGACATCACCCACAAAGGCCTTCTCGGCGCGCGTCGTCGGCAGTTCCACGAACAGCTCAAAGAAGCTGCCGCTGATGGCACCGCCCCGGGCACCACCACCACCGCCCACGTCGAAGACCGCAACTCGTACATGGTCCAGCTCAGCGAGCTGCTACACATCATGCTCGCCTTCCGCGACTCCGTCGACGGGCTGTACAGCTGGTCCGTCGCCGATTTCACGCGGCGCCAGGAGGCCGAGGCGGCGGGGCTCGTCTCGCACCAGCAGCACCCGTACCAGCACCGCAACAAGAAACTCAAACTCTCATCATCTTCCTCTCAACAGCAAAAACCGTTCGGCGGCGGGACGGCCGACCTCGACGACCCTTTTGTGTCTTCGTCATCCAACGCCGCCGATAGTTCAGCGGCAAACCTCAAATCCGAACTCCCCGCCCTGCAGGACCGCTTGAAGCAGCTAGGCCAGGCGTTCAAGTCGCGCTTGCAGATTTTGTTGGGAGACCTGGCCTACCAGCCCGACGTGGATATGCGGTTCCTGGGCGTGTCGATGAATTTCAACGATGTGTATCAGCCGGTGAAGAGGAAGAAGCATGCTTCCGCTGCTGCTGCGGCGGCGGCGGCGGCGCAGCAGCAACAAGGGCAGCAGCAAGGTCAAGGACAGGGACAACAACCGCAGGGACAGCAGCAGGGACAGCCGGTAGTTGGGGGCGGGAGCTTTTCGGCGAGGTGAAGGTGAATGACTTTTTTTTGACATGACTGGTTCTTCTGAGGGCTAGGTCTTTCTCTGGAGATGATAGGGCTTTGGGAGGTTAGGATAGGGTAGAACGCAGGGGGTGTAAGGTTACCTGAGGGTGCTCTGAGGATACGCAAAACATGAATGCAATATTATGATGTGATGATGATGATGCTTGGAAGGTGGTTATTCTCGGGGAAGACGTTGTTAGCTGTTTT
This sequence comes from Mycothermus thermophilus, assembly GCF_041956435.1. Classification (NCBI taxonomy): domain Eukaryota; kingdom Fungi; phylum Ascomycota; class Sordariomycetes; order Sordariales; family Chaetomiaceae; genus Mycothermus; species Mycothermus thermophilus. Next base: position 3,262,758 of record NW_027191431.1, on the reverse strand, counting down.
GGGTTTCTTCCTGGCCGTTTCTTGATACCATCACTCAGGATAAATTGCTCGATCAGCCTCTGAATCCATACACCCCCTCTCCGGCCAGGTAAAGGAAGCTTGATATAGCATGGGATAACCAGTCCGAGCTATGGACATCAAAAACTGCCTTGACCGTCGTGATGTACATCCATGACAAACTACTCCACTACTCAACATGCTACCAGCGCTTCTCACCAAGATTTGCCCAGTTTTACACGAAGCGTTGATATATGTACCATTCATTGCTCATCAACAAAACAGAACCCTCTCTTTTCTTCTCCAGATTTTCTTCGCCGCCGAACATTTTATCTATACCTACCTGAACCCAACCCTCATTCCATTTCCGCGCCCCCAAAGTCCTCCGTTTGTTTTCTTTTCATCTCACCACATTGCTAGAGCATCACACACCCAACCCATCCATGACCAAACATAACGAACCCTAAACATTTGGACCAAGCAGGAAAAAAAAACTCACTCACAACCACTCCACCCCCCACGTCCCCTCCCCCGCCCTAAATGGAACGATCTCAACACTCCCCTCTTCCCCTTCATACTTCAACATCTCCTCAATCTTCGCCGCATCTCTCGTCAGCCGGATCTGCCGCTTGGCGGGCGGTAAGCCGTAAAACTTGCGGCCGTAGTCGGAGAAGAAGCCGCGCAGGGCGTCCTCGGTGACGAGCTCCGCGGCCAGGTCGCCGCGGGCAATGCCCTCCTCGAGGGCGGTCAGGACGTAGCCCAGGGCGTAGGGCTGGGTGAAGACGCCCGCGGCGTGGTTGCCTTTGCCTTTTTTGGCTTTGATGTCGTGCGCTGGTGGGGAGTGAATTGGTTAGTTAGGTTGGTTTGGCTGGGAGGAAGAGAGAGAGTGGAAGAGGACTTACGAGCGCTATCGGTGCCGAGGAAGAATTTGCCGTTGCTGCTGACGACGGCGTTGAGCAGGGCGCGGCGGTCTTCGGGGGTTTTGGCGGAGGGTTTGCAGTAGTGGTGCTGAGGGAGGTGTCAGTCAGTACACATTCCCAATGAACGTCGGCCAGAGGATAAGGAGGAGGGAGCATAAACATACCACATTCGCGGACCAGTCATCCACCAACAACGAAAGGTGATGCGCCGTCTGTAATCAAGTACCAACCCGTCAGTTTGCAGACCTCTCCTCAAAACTCCCCTCCCCCATCGCTGTCCAAGTCGATACTTACGATAGTCCCAACCACATTCTCCCCCAACTCCCTCACCGTCTTCACGGCCTCGGCCGTGGTGCAGTGCTCCAGCACAATCTTCAGGCGCGGGTACTTGGCGTGCAGGTCGCGCAGGACGGGGAGGAAGCGGGCCTCGGCGTTCATGACGGTGACGCCGTCGGCGGGGTTGCTGGGCACCTCGCCGTGCAGGTTGAGGACGATCCCCTCGTCTTCCATGGCCTTGAGCACGTCGTGGAAAGGGTCGAAGGAGACGACGCCCCATTGGGAGTTGGTGGTTGCGCCGCGGGGGTAGGCCTGGTTGGGTTGTCAGCAAAGTGGACGTTGCTGTTGTTTGGTGGATCGATGGATATATATTCCATCACAATCATCATGATCTTTGGTCATGATCTTTGGTCATGGTGACTCAAGAATGCCCCATCCCCAATCCATGACCTCTATTATATCCATGACCCTCTCCGTGACAATCTGCGACTCCAACCACCAAGCCACGGAAAATAAAAATAAAGTAATAATGAATGACAAAACCTACCTTAACACCATAAACCCCATTCTCCTTCGCCTTCTTAATCTCTTCCGGAGTAACATCCTCATGCAAATACAAACTCATCAAAAACTCCACCTCCCCCTCACCTCCGACAATCTCCTTCAACGCCTCCCTGTACTTCACCGCCTCCTCGACCGTCGTCACCGGCTTCGGCGCCAGGTTCGGCATGACAAACACCGTGTCGATGCCGGCCTTCCGGATCGTCGGGGTGACCAGCCTCGCGATGACGCCCCCCGGGGCGTTGCGCAGGTGCACGTGCATATCGGCGGCGGCCGGGAGGGTGTAGCTGTCTTTGAGGTGGCCCATTGTTGTTGCTGTTCGTCTCTGGAACTGGGCAATGGTGGTGGTAGTGGTGAGTTTCAATCGTTGGTGGGTGGTGGTGAGGACGAGGAAGGTTCTTGAGGAGGGGTAGGTCGAGGAAAAGATGGTGTTGAGGGGCACTTGACGGCGAGGGGCAGATTTGGTGATGAGAGAGTAAAATGGGAGGGTTAGGGTTGGATGAGGCCGAAGAGGTGTCATGATTGTCATGAAGTTATTTTCAATCTTGACTTGGATGGACTCGGACTCGATGTGGTGAAATGAATTCAAGAAGAATTGTCGAAAGATACGTACATGAGGGTTTAATGTGGGATGTGTACCCCGAACCACAAGGTAGATTCAAGGACAACGACAGGTCAGCACCCCCGAAAGCAACGTCATCTGCACCTGTACCTCTCTCCGTAGACGCTCAAACTCAGTTCCATTGCTGACTTAGACATGATTGGAAAGTCATGAGTCAAGAGATGCCGTTTCATCACTTCCATCCCTCGACATCCCAAACCCATTGCGCCACTGGGTATCTCACACACTTCCTATTTACGATCATATGTAGTATGTACACACGAGCATCATCTCCTTGAGCCCAAGTACCCATAAGTAAACTCCCTGCTCACATCCAACTCCTTATGCCACCGGCAACATAACCAAACATACCGAACTCCCATCATCATAAGTACATACATACAAAATCCGTAATTTTTTACACATCCACTAAAACCTCCCAACTGTCCGTCCAGTTTCACCCTCACGTTCCCGGAGCTCCATTCAAAAAGAAGTCCAGCCCATTCCCGGCTCCCATGAATGGCTCGTTCTGCTCCGCCAACTGTTCCAGAAGACTCAAGAAAGGATCCTTTTCCTCGCCCGGCCCCGTGGTCGTCGTCGCGCTGTCCTGGGGACTCGTATCTTTGGGTGTCGATCCCACCCCCCCAGTTCCGCCGCCACTGCCATTATTATTACTATTCCCAGCACCACCAGGGCCGCCGGCAGCTCCGATCCCTGGTCCGGGTCCGGGTCCGGGCGCGCCGCCTCCTCCGGCGTTCCCTGGCCCACCATTCCCTCCGTGCCAAGCCCCTGAGAAAGCAGCGGTCGTAGGTGGCATCCCGCCGTACATGCCCCCGAAGTTTTGCGGTCCACCACCAGGAACGGCCGGCGAGGATAGCGGTGGTGGTGGCAATGGAGGCTGTTGGGTCTGTGTTGGCTGTGGAGCATTGGGAGGAAGTTGCTGCGAGTAGACATACGAGTCGCCGTAAGAATTGTTACCCATTCCTGGAAGCCCTTGCGTTGGTGGCATGTCTGTCGGAGTGTTGCCGGCACCATTGCTGAGCGGGAATCCTGCCATGCCCTCGTTTCCGCCAACCGGCATGCTCATGCGCCGAGACGCGAGAGACGTTGGCGGGTGCATCATGCTAGGCGACGGCTGAGGCTGGAGCGGTGTCGGGGAGAAGACCGGGCGCGTGCTCGATGTCGGCGTAGAAAGCGATGGCGCCGGAGGTAGGTTCACGCTGTTGAGCGACAGTACTGGTCTTGGCCGCCCTGATGGTCCTGTGTTCTTCCGTTTGAGGTTCGGTCGCGGCGGCCCTGGGTCCGAGGCATTCATCCGTGTTGTATACATGCCTTGCTGGCTCTGATAGGCGTCTGCGGCTTCCAGATCCACCACGATATCGGCGAGACTCAAATTCGCCGAATCGAAGCTAAAGCTCTGCCCCCCTGGCCCGCCGATATTGGAATACCGGTCGAAGAAATCCTCCAACGTGAAAGTGGGCGAGTACCGCATGGGACTCTGAGCGAGGCTCTTGACGAGTTCTGAGTGCGCATTGTAAATGCTTTGGAGCGTGTCCCTCTGGTGTTGCACGCTCGCCCACGCATATCGCAGGTCGCTCAGGTGTTGCATCTCGTGAGACAAGAACTCGGCTGACGGGCTAAACACACTCATCTCTCCAGCGGTTCCCAGCCGACTGTAGTGGGCTCCGTGGATATGGACGGTTCCAGCTGTGGCGATACAATAGCCAACGAACGCAGGCCACTCGACCGACGCAGTTTGCCTGCCCAGGTCCACTAGCTCTGCGATCGCGTTGGCGTGCAGAAAGCATAGGTTTGTGGCCTCAATCTGCCACGACTGGTGCTGGCCAGAGCCTGCAAGTTCTGCGAGGTCGATGGGAAGGAATGGGCGGTAAATAAGGCAGTGGATGAGGTGGTAAATCAGCTTCGCGAGTACCAGCACGGTCGAGTCGGGTCGGCCGAACAGAGCTTCAACACTCGAGAAGAGGTCCTCGGTTCCAGATGCCCACACATCAAGCTCCTGGCGGATCTTAGAAAGGCTTGATAGGGCATGCCACGGAAAGTGTGAATCTCCTTTGACACCGCCAGCGGCGAGATACTGATTGGTCATGCCGAGGATGCGACAGATATCGATGAGCATGGCACTGCTGCCTTGGGATTTTCGGCTGGCACCCTGCAGGTGCTGGAGGTTCGTGTAGCTCTGGAAGAAGTCGCCTTCCAAGGGCATCGAGGCCGGGTTCGGATACCAGCAAGGGAGACGTAGGATGATGGCGCGGTCCGATATTAAACATGGGCGTTTGGAGCCGCAGGCGAGGAAGCGGTCCAAGAGATAACACGTCCAGAATAGCCGGCGGCGAGTCTCGCGCTCTATTGATGTCACGCGGGTGTTCACATCCAACTCCCTGTGTAATTCCAGGGCCATGGCCATCCCAACCGCACTCGCTGTCCGGCGGTCAGTGAATGCCATCCACAAACAAAACCAAAAGGGGTAACGTACTGAGCATCATGTATGCCTTCTTTCCTTTTCCAGAGGCCGTAAATGCCGTGACAAGGAGCAATAGCGTCTGCAAAGCGTCCACCGACGGTTCATCCGTATCAACCTCTTTCCGCGCCATGGTAATATACTCCTCGCTGAGCTTCACCGCAGCCTGGAAGCCGCCAGGATGCCGGGCGTAACGCGCAGCCACCGCGCAGATGGCATACACGAGATAATTGGGAACCTGGTTCAACTGGAGTCTCTGGCGCAACGAGGACTCGTCAAAGATGTGGAAAGGTTTGTCGTGGAAGCGAGAGAAGTAGACATCGAGCAAGGCGTCAGGGCGGACTTCAGGGGGATGTTCGCTGGATATAGGCAGTCAGATTGGATTTCGCATCGGCATGCGCGGGAATGTTTCTCTTCTCACCTCTCAAGGGGAGGAGGAGGGAATGTCCTCGTCTCTCCGAGTTCCCGACCAATTTCGGCGCGTACGCCAGCCAGCACATTAGTTGTGGATTGGACGGATGAAGATGGCTCCTTGCTCTTTTCCGTCGCGTTTTGAGAGCCTGACGACTCTGTCCCTGAAGTCTTTTGCTCCTTGAGGCGGGCTTCTAGCCCGTCAACGCGCTTTAACAAGGCCTCAAGCACGTCTGTTTTGGGACCCCTTTTTTTGGGAACGGCATCTGCATCAAGGTTAGAGCCAATGCCACATTCCAAGCAGTGGCAGGCTGACGTACCGTATATACACGGGCATTGGAATATCTGGCATGCCTCACATGCTGGACGCAGGCGGTTGCACTTGATCTATATATTACGACGTCAGCGAAACGCCGAACACCAAAAGAATAGGAACTGTTTCCATGAAACATGGTACTCGCACGAACGTACCTTGCGCTTCCGACATGACTTGCAATTCATGGACTCCCTGGGTTCGTTGCTGATGCGTCGAGTTGGGAGTCTCTCGATGCTGACCTGGGCTCGCGGCATGGGCGCCAGAGGTACGGGAGGCACCGCCGGCGGTGGCGGTGGTCCGAATCGTTGAGCCATGGCGCCCCCCAGACCCGGATACTGACGACTGGCAGTTCCCCTTGCCTTTCAAGCTGTGACGGCCTCGTTCACCTTTCTTTCCCGAGCATGGCGACTGAAGTGAATCGCTTCCAGCAGATGGAGCCGGAGGATCCCGCCGGTGAGGGAAGAGAATGCAATACTGGGTTGGTTTGCCGGAACGTTTGTATGCTTTTTCCTCTCGGGGACCAAGGATGGGACTGGCGCGCGCACCCAAATGCCGATGATATGAGATCAAACCGCCGCCTGGCCGGAACCGTTGCAGTTTTCAGAGAGTTGTCGTGGTCCACTCACGGAACGTCAAGAGACAACAGAGAATGGGATGAGTAGTGGCCAAGTCTTTAAAAATAACAAAACCCCGGAGGCTTGAGCGATGTCTAACACAGCTGGGACGTCAGCAAGGCCGTCAATGGCAGACAGAGTAAAGCATAACCAGTCCCAGCCGCGCGGAGAGGAGGGCAAAACGGCAGGAACAGGCCAGCAAGACGACAGAAGCTTGGCTCGCGGCGGTGTCTTCAGCGGGATGAACTGGGGCTCAGCACCCTTTTGGGGCAATTCGCGCAGAACCTGCAACTCCTACAGGCGTCGCGGCAGCCAGAAGCGTCCACATGCCCCGTGACAGGCCGGGCGGTCAAGGGGTATGTTCACGCAATATCGTACCTTTGACGGGGTGGCGTAAACTAGTCTCGGGCCTTATACGTACTATAGTTAAAGAGTGAGGTAGAAAACACTGCCTTGGGACAACAGGCAGGGCGCGTGAATTAGTGCTACTCAGTCAAGGGCAGCCGAAGATCACTGGTAGCCGTGCCAAGCCATGTCGAGGATCCAGACAACGGTGACAGGTCGGTGAAGCGCGCGAGGTGAAGGACAGGATGGAATGCAGATGATGATGCACGGCGGCGAGCAGGGCAGCGTCAGAGAGTGAGTGGCCCGGGGAGGAAAGGGGCTGCGGAGAGTGATTGAGAGACCATCCGTTTGTCCCAGCACAATGCCGCCCGCAATATGTGGTCCCTGGGTTAGTGAGGCAGAGGGCCTTGAGTTAGGTAGTATGAGACCGCGGCAGATGGCGGATGCAATCCCGGGAACCGTTGAGCGGTGGGTTTCATCCAGGTGGTGTGCGAGAATGCGGGGCCGGAGTTACGACCGACAGGGCAACTGAGTCCAGGCCAGCGCCCGGACTGTTGGTGGGAGTGAAAAAAAAAATGTGGGGGGGTTCTGCGGAAGAGGAACAGGGGCCAGTAGATCCATCTGGGGAAGGAGAGTGTTGATGCAACTTTCTTGTTCGCTGGGAAGTCGTTCTCCAGATCGGCGTGCTTTTGGTTGATGGCTGGGGAGAAAGGCACTTGCTGCGGATGAGTACGAAGGACGGAGTGCAGGTACCTGACCTAGGATCTCTGCAATTTCCATCTCTTTTCATCCCGATTAAACTGCCGTGTTCACCCATCCAACTCTGAGAACCAGCTGGCCCATATCCACATCACCGATAACCATGAGCATGCTGAGTAGGGTAGGCACCTACACAGTACCTACGTACCTACCCAACCTGAGCTTTCGGCCATCCGCCGACCAAAATGCTTCCCCGGACTTCACTGCACAGGCTCGAACGTCACGGTGACCTCGGCGTCGGAAACGTCCAAGACGGCGATGCATAAACGAGCACAGAGCGGTTCGCTTCTGACACGTCGCCCCACTGGCCCAGAGTTGATCGAGCGAGCGAGCCTTCATGGACACCTCCAGTTCCTAGGTTCGAGCAGACCCTGGAACCTGAAGCTTGGATGCCATGTTTGTACACTGAAGGAGAAGGACCATACTGCTTTTCATCAACGCACATTTGGGTCGCAGTATGAAGAAGCAATATCCCTACATTGGCAACCGCTCCAATTACGGTCATGGTCCGAGTCTTCACTGGCTGCGCAAATGGCTTCAATCTTCAACCGTTGTATACTCCATATATCCCGGTTCAACGGACATCTTCCGGGTCAAATCCCAATCGGGCAATCCACGATGTGAACGCCGAGGTACCTCCCCGAATGACACCCTCTCCAGATCCGCTTCACTGATGTGAGCAGAGAGGTCCAGATCGTCCCAACAACAAGAATGACCTTGGAGCTTCTCCATGTTCATGGTGATGGGGAGAGGAGGAGGCGGGCGCATCGCCGATGAGAACAACATCGCCAAACCTCCATTTTAAGTCAACCCGGCTCGCTTTGTCGGCGCACACTGGTCGCTTAAGCGTCTTCGTGCAACCTGCACCCCGCAAACCTCGGATTGTCAAGGACCGAGTTCAACAGATGCTTTGCTTGGCCTGAAATCGGCTGGCATTCACGGTCCATGGATCCTCCCAGCGGTAGTGCTCTCTGCACCGAGGCGCATCTTCGGTGCGGTGACCAGCTAGGGTCCTTCTCCCATGTATGTATGTACACCAGGCTATTCCGCGCTCGTCACCTCGGGGCCAGCCGCGCCGTTGAAGAGGCTAGGTAGGCCACCGATCAATAGGACTTTTGTGTGTGTGAAGAAGACATCTCGGGTCTTGCACCCTGAGGTGCAAACCTCCGACATGCGGCTCAGCAATGGCGCCAAACACAAAGTCCCGATTTCCGATGCATCAGAGAGCCAGACCGAGCCTTGCAAATACGCCACCATCGGAATGCCTCCGCGCAGGACTAGGAATTCCCTAAACCACGAATTAGACATAGACGCAACCGGCCACTCCAAACGCCACGCAATGCCAGCCATAGGGAAAATTAAGTTGAGTCTGGACTACTCCGTATTAGCGGTAGATACCCCTAACAACCCAAAGTCTGCGACCTCCAATGAACCATGGATGCTGTACACAGGAGCCAGGATACTGTACGCATAGGTGCCTAGTGTGTAGGTTTGTACATACACATCGACACCAATTGCCTTCAGAGATGTTTTCCTTCAGGGCTCTGTTTCGTGTGGAGATCGCCCCGCCAACACCGATCGGACCGAAACTGCTTTGGGCCTG
>NW_027191431.1:3188802-3251201 GCF_041956435.1 Mycothermus thermophilus | reverse complement strand
TCTGGAAGACCCAAATGGCTGCAAAAAAGTTGTTTGGGTTGAGTTTGTGATCAAACAATTGAACCAACGTGCATGAAAAATGGCGTGTACACACAAGTTCATCTGCGCGACGCGAAAGTGGGGCGCGTCAAGGTGATTGCAACCGGGAGTGGGTCCCGCCTTGCAGAGTGGCCGCATGGGGAGCGCCGGATCTTCGGGTCCCTTCTCCGGCTAACCTCGATTCCTCTCAAGAAACACATACTCTGCGGAACATGCCGACCTCGTTCTCAAGTTTTGGTGTTCAAGACTGAGGCTGAGTTGACTTTGTCGCTGTTTTCTTGTTGGCAACCTGGTCTCTGGGATCATTGGTGTTGTTTCTCATTGTTTCAGGAGATTAAGGGATCTCTAGAGGCCAGTGCATCTCCAGGACTCTTTGACCGTTCTGGGCAACCACCTCCATCCTCATCATCTGGCCCCCACCCGGACTAGAGTCTATATCTGGATATCAATCAACAGGTGTTGGTTCTTCTAGTCCTGCACGTCTTCGCTGCTCCGGCACTGGACAGTGATCCTTCATTGCCTTCAAATGCCGTTCCCTTGTCAAGCCATGACCACTATTCCAAGCATGCCCAGGTTTTCTCATAAAGCCACACACCCCTTCATCACCCATACTCCGTAGACCAGAACTCTGGCATGAGACACTCCTCCTCGTTGATTCCGCCAACAACCCCGGACAGGACACATCGTTCTTCATGCTGTTGTTGCATGTGAATACCTGGATCTACCTGACCTAGGGAGGTACCTTATCTACATCTAGATCTTTGAGTAATCTCCGGGCTTTTCTGTGGCCAGGTCGTTCCCATGCCGTTGTCATCATCTTGTTTCACATTCCTGTACCCAGAGAGGCGCAGATGCATGTCATAAGCCGAATTTTTGCGCAGGCCCCAGTGCATACGGCCATACCCACAAGAAAGCACGGGATCCCGTCCGCTCTCCCCTAGTTAAGCTTGTGAGGGCCCGAGTAGTAGTTGGGTCGGTGACGACCAGCGAATGCCGGGTGCTGTATGTTTTCGTACCCTCATCTTTTTTGATAATTTTATTTTATTTCTTATTTTATTTTACTTATTTTGGAGGAACGTTATCTGAACGAAAGAAGGGAAGCAAGCAAACATGAACGAAAGCATCAGGACATCCTGTACGATTTGACACCATTACTGGGCCAGAAGCACAACCTGGCTGACACCACATCAAAGATGAGACCGGGACCTGTAGATATCCGGTAGCAGGAAATGATGGGACGACGGAGACACCGGAGACGCCGGAGACAAAGCATTCATCGCCCTATATCTCTTCTGGCACACGTAGTCTGAGCGTTTAACTGAGAAAGGGTGGTATCCAGGTACCTGAGCCTTGTCCTATCAAGGCCTCGACCTGGAGCCATCATTGAGCCTCCCACTTACCAGACCGACGACGGCAACAAGGAGCACATATTAATACAACAACAGCCCAAGGCCGGTTTACCAAACAACCAAGTTCAACAACTAACTCGCTATCTCTCTCTCTCTCTCTCTTCATAGACGGCTCCCCGCCCTTCTCTTCATGAACGCCTTCTGACCCTTCTCCATCCCCTCCGCCATCACTCGCCTCTTGATCTACGCATACGCACCTCTTTCCCCTGTCTTCCTGGTTGTAAGATGGGAAAAAAACCAACCTCCAAACCGATGTAAAAATCCAACTCTTTCTTTCAAGAAAACAATAAACATCCTATTCCAACAAAGCATGTCCCCCAGCGCTATGGATGTATCATGTCTCATTCCCGTTGCATGTAATCACACACACACAAAAAAAAGAAAAACAAATATGCCCCTCCCCCTTCCAAGCAAAACAAATTGTAACTAACTGGAGTATCTTCAGCAAGAAACGAAGATGGTGATAATGCCAGCGGAACATCGGAACGACGATATAAAGCGATGCTGTCCATTTGCTTTCGTTCAACCACCCCCTTATTCCGCCCACCACCTCTCTGAGCCATTTTGGGAGCCCTATCACTCCTCTACCCTCGTTCTCCGCGAACAACAGGACGATGTGCGGAGACAAAGTACGGAACCGCATCCGTCTTACTCTCGAAGTCATCGTAAAATCTGTAGCCCGGCCTAGTTTCGTGATCGAGTACAGTCGAGAACTGGACGCCGTGTTTGCGCCTTCATGTTCGTATCGTAGTTTCGTATGTCGAGAGATTGTTCACGGAGGCAACTTCGGCCTGCTCGTGAGAGATTGAGCAGCCGTCGACCTCGTCGATTCCTCAGATCGTGATGGTCCGGTGCATCAATTTGCGGTCCGGGAAATGACATGGCCATGGCCGTTGTCGGCGTCGTAACGGATTTTCGAAGAAAGACTCCGTAAGCCAGACTCCGAAGCGTGCGCTCCTCCACTTCCTTGCTTCACTTCCTCGACGCCAGGCTTATTTGAGGCATCTGATGACATGACCACTCATCCCAAACTCCAAGGCCGGAGATTGATATGTCCATTCACCCCCTCCTTAGCCCTTCGATTCCATAACCCCTCACAATCCCTCAAAATAACGTCCGCCCGCTCGCCAACCTAACAAAGCTATACGGTACGTTCTGCCCGACCAGCAGGCGTAGCGTCTCAACCGTCGTAAACGCAGCCACATCCGCGGCGCCGTACGCCGCGAACCCGCACTGCTCCGCCACGCGCGCCGGGTCTCCGGCGGCACCGCCCTTGATCGAGGCGAGCGACCCAGACCGGTCTGCCAGGTCGAGGAATACCCTCCGTGACGATCGGTTGTTGCCACTTCCGTTGCTGTGACTGTTGTTGTTTGTTGACGCATTTTCGGAACCCGTTCCTCCCGCCGCCGTGGTCGTGGTCGTCGTCGTTGTCCGTGAACCAAACAGTCTTACGAGCATGCAGACGAGGGTGCTCTTCTCTGGCCCCAGAGCGCTGACGACCAAAAACGGGGCACCTGTACCAGTGCTGTCGGGTCCTCCGCGAGCTCCGTCAGTGCCCGTTCCGCCGACTGTCTGTGCGCGCCGGATGCTCTCAAGACTGGTGAACGGCTCGATGAGCAGATCCTTGCCGAAAGCCGGAGGAGTCTTGAATCCGACCGTGTAGACCTTCCCGACTTTCAGGGCCTTGAGGGCGAAGAGGGCGCTGGCGGCATCCTCAAAAGAGGCGGCGAGTACGACGGCGGCGCATCCAAAATACGCCGAGGGCGCTAGGTCGCGGGTCAGCGTGCTCAGGATGCCTTTCCAGGATGCGTTGTCGAGGACGAGTGTTGTATTCGGTGGTAGCCCGGACTGTGCTGCGGCTCCTCCAATACCGCTATTCCGCTGGTGCGGCGGACTGGACGGGATGGAGGCTGGAGCCGAAGTTGAGGTGCTCGTTGCGCATGGCCGCACGACGATGGTGTCGACAACCCCGATAAGGCGAGCAGCCTCGCTCACGGTAGGCCCAGCGCCATTGTTGAGAGATGAAAGGAAGCTGCTGTGCGCCATCAGGCGGCTGTACGAAACTGCCGGGTTGAAGTAAGCACCACCAAAGTTTTTCTGATTGCACCATGTGCCAATGCAGCCGGATGCCTTCGGCTGCCACTCAACGACGGCAAACTGGTGAGGCAAGCCCAGCTCGTTGAAGCATTTCTCGTAGAAAGGCGCTTGTGGAGTGGCACTCCGCATGGCTGGACTTGTGATGCCGTAAAAGTTCTTCTTGGGAAGCTGCCCAAGCAAGGCCAGAGCCTGGTTTGCTTCCGCAGCGCTCATCTGACCCGGAGCCGCAATGATGGGAAGCAACGGATGTGTGATGGGAGTGAAGAACTTGTTCAGCAGGCGTGAAAACTGACCCAGCTCGCCCATGTTGACGGCTGAGAAAGGTAGCGAATTCGGGTACTTGTTCTTCATGTTGGAACGGAAGTATTCGAGCTCAAAGTTCTCGTTGTGTTCGCGGATCACGGTGATCATCTTGAAGCAGTCTGCGTAGCGCTGAGACTCGACGTATATCGACTCGGCCTCGTCCGACATCCAGCGGAAGGTGCCCGTGAAGTCGTGAAATGCTGAGAAGACACGGGTGTTGCCGCGCTGTTCATACAATTTCTTGCGTATGCTCTCGGGCAGCCAGAGTTCAACGTCGATGTACTCGACACCCCATTGAAGGGCGCGGTAAAGATATTCATAGAACAAGCCGGGGTTGTCCATGGGGAATTTGCCATTCTCTTTGGTACAGCGAGTGGTGAAGACGATGGGTAGCTCGGTCCGTTGCCGCAGCAGCATCACCTGCTCGCCAACGTAGCTGAGGCTGGGTATTTCAGAGTAGCCGCCGTTGGGTAAGGGTTCCTTCAGGAGGTCGACACGTATCTCGATCGCGTCTGCTCCAACGGTGAGGATATCAATGTTGGGAAGGGCGGCGCGTACGTCGGGAAACGTGGTTGAGATCATGAAGGTTCGCGGCTTGGCGATGAGGGCTGGGTGAGGTGAGATCTGTCCCAAGACGTGGGAGGTGAATCGGGCAAGATCCCTGCGAAAGAAAGGAGCTGCGGTGTAAAGGAACTCGTAGTCACACTGGGCGGAGAGGTAGGTGTCGGGAGGCATGCCCAAGCCCGTGCAGTGGGCATGAATAGAGACCACCAAGTTCCGATTCCGCGTAGCAATGTCGTCTTTGGCTGTCTCTGTCGGGAGCCCGATGACGAAATCCCGGTCCTCTTCTGTGATCTCCTCGAAGCGGCGTTTCATCCTCGACGCTTTCCCGAGAACTTCAGCAAAAACTCCCACAATTACCTCCTGGCCATGGCCATACATGATGACGACAATCCTGTCGTCGCCCCTCCGCGGTCCGCTGCATAACGGAGTTGCCTCTGGCACGGCCGCCGGCGAGCTGCTCATGGTGGTGTCTTGTGTGAAGGTGCTACCGTCTAGGCTCTGAGGCCGCGCTGGCGGCGGCGGCGGCACCGGCTCGAATTGTTGTACCGCAGCCATGATTCCTTTTTGTTCTGCCGAGTCCGTAGCGTCTTTTCAACCTCAAGCTGGAGAGTGCTTGCCGGTAAGAAGACTCAGTGGTATGTCTCTTCAGTGGCAAACGATTCCTCGACTCTAGCTGGGGACACGAATGAAGAGATGGCAAGACAGCGGCATGGGCATTGTCGTAGTGTCCCCCAGCAGCGATGGGCTACTTGATGCTTCGACGAATCCAGAGCGAGGAGTGTGGTGAGCTGGGCGGTCAACAACAGATGAAGGTCGGCGTCAGACGGCGAAGTTCATCCACTGGCAGTCATCCACGGCGTGCGCCTGCTCAGGAAAGCTCGCTGCTGGTGGCCGTTATCTGGGCTTGGCACTAGAGGCTCACAGAATGACGTCTGGGTGGCAGCGAGGCCAGAGCTGATGTGATGTAGTGGTTGCCGAAAAGCGAAAGGCGCGTTGGGTTGTGCAGCGCATGTGCATACAAGAACAGACCAAGCCCAGGCGCACAGCCTGGATGGATGGATAGACAGTAGGTTGCTGAGACGGTGGTCGAAACAGTGCTCTTAGAGCGGCTATGGCAGCAAGTCTGGCGCAAGTGATGAAGTGAGAGTTGCCTTTCAGTAAGGCTGATTGGCGCGTAATCGTAGTAGCATCAGAGCCTCATAAAACAGCCGGGACGCGCAAGCCGGAAAAAGGAGAGGAGGATCGAAACGGTACTCGGTACGGTAGTGTGCCAGCTCCAGACACAGGCGAGGGGAACGCGGTGGCGATAACGGCAGGTATATCAGCACACCAGCTCCGCCGTATCATCCAATCTTGGGAGAGCACCAAATCGTTAGATGGTCCTGAGGCAACAGATTCCGGGAACCGTCTGACAGGTCAATGGCGGGAACGTTGTGCAGACACGGGAGATTGGTATGCCGTCCGGTGCTCTGTCTGAGTTCGTAGTTGATGGGCCGGGACGGCGTCGATGTGGGTTGGTGGTAGTGGTGACGGCAAGCGAAAGTGAAATTTGGCCGAGTGAGAGTGCCAGGTTGTCGGGGCGAACGGCATGCAACCCGGATGATGCGGACGGGCAACGTTGACAGTTCTGTTGGTGGGCGTTGCGGCAAGGTGCCACTTGATGAAAAGGTGATAATGACCTTGATGGGCAGCCGGAGAATTAGAACAACAGAACATGAGATGTTGGAGATGATGATGATGATGCCGGCCCGACTCTGCGGGTTTTGTTGAGGCCCGGTTCCGTGCTATAGTAGTAGCCCAGTTGATATCCAGGCCCAGTTCAACTAGGTGTTCAGGTTGTTCTGTTCCGAGTCCAGCAAGCCCTGGAGGAGGTGAACAATCCACGGGCGATGAAGTTACAGCAGAGCGCCGTGGGCACCGGGAAACATGGGCCTGTTCCCAGGAAACGGGATGGCTAATGGCATTCAGCAAGGGTTCGAGAAGCGTGGTTGATGCGCTTGTAGAGACGGAGGAATCCGAGCGTCCATCCACGGTACCGTGAAGGTTCCAGTCAAGACAGGTCAAGCGTCGATGCGATGTTTCGCTGCTAAAGATTCGCAACTTTGGCGTGTTTTAGGGCGCATTTTCGGCCAAGTGCGGGCCAGGCCGGGCCGTTGCATGGATTTGGGGGAGTGGATGGAGGATTGGAAGCAACGTTGGACAGAGCCGGACAGAGCTGGACAGGGCGGCAAGACCCCGCATCCGATTCAACAGCGGAGCCCTGGGAGCTTCCACGCTCCTTCCTTTGGTGCTCAGTTCCCCACAATTTCTCCAGACTCTGGAGAATTTGGCCCTCCAAAGTCCGCCAATAAACGCTCCTCCGCTATAACTTCATTTTTTTGATGCGCGATCATCTTTGTCTCTGGCCCGAACCCGGCGACGGCATTTCTCATCAGGACACCTTCGATGGACAGATAGGTACCTTAGGTCCAGGTGTCTCTGCCAAATCTCTCCGCCATCTGCGAATCCCACCACCTTTGAGAAGCTTGCAGACGACCAGACATTCCATGGGCCACAACAAGAGAAAACCCACGAACTAAACCCAAGCGTGCAGCAACCCAATGCATAACAGGATGTGAGGGCCACCACTTATAGAAAGAAGATCAGAGGATGCCATAGGTGTCTTCCAGGTTACCACCCCACGCTTGTTCCCACCACTGATGAATTTCTCCGACCACGCTGAGACGCAGAGGACATCACACTCTGACCCAGCACAATGGGACGGCATCTCAAGATTCCATCCACACAGCCAACACCACCGTCAACGCCCTCATGCCGGTAGCTACCTGAGAGACGCTGTGAGGTAGTTACCGTCGCACCCGTTGACCGCCACTTTCCGTCCAGAAAACGCCGTCTTACGCAAGCTGGCGTTTCTTCAGGTTGACCTCACCCCCGCGGACATGGCATGCCCGTGCTCAATTGCCGTCTTTGCTTTCAGGCTGAATGCGATCCGAAATTCCCGTCCGCTTCCAACACCACCAATGCTAAACCGCAGATGATCAACATCGATACGAATCATGTCATGTGTGTTGAGACAAAGTTTGTGATTGTTTTCTTCGATACACAGAAATGGAGTATGGAGGGCAACATGATCCTGCAACTGTCACATGCTCACTGACTTCACCTATTCCCAGCGAGGAGCGATCTAAGGAGGGAACGAGCCAACGCAACTTCACAGACAGGTTATTATGACACGCAGGCAGTAAAGTTCCAATTACAACCACCGCAAAATCCTCTCACCCTACACCATGCCATCCAAAAACCAAGTGACTATTACCATAAGAAGTGAGTACCTACTCACCATCGTCCTCCCAAACCTCTCTCAACCTCCCCAAACACCTCCACCCCTTTCAACCCCAGCCCTGTCGCCAACGCCACGGCGTCCGCTCCGGCAGCTCGCATCCGCCGATACCCCTCCGCATCCGACACCCCGCCTACACCGATGATGGCGACGCGCGTGCCCAGGACCTTTTCACGCTCGTCGAGCAGCCGGCGGAGCGTTGCCACGTTGCCCAGCGCGAGGGGGTGTAGGGGCGGGCCGGCCATGCCACCTAGTCCGTTGCTAGGGAGGGCGGGAGCGAGGACACCTGCGGAGGAGTCCGAGTCCGACGAGGAGGCATAAAGAAGGCAGTTGCCGAGAGTGTTTGTGGCAGTGACGAAGCTTATTGGACAGCCGCCGCCTTCTCCCTCATTGCTCTCGAGGGATGCTTTGGTCGCGCTCTCCAAGGCATCGACAAGAGCGAGGAACTGGGTTGTGTAAGTGTACGGTGGGGTTTTGAGGCCGACAGGTATGGGCGTGTGGTCCGGTAAGACGTGGACGTCGATGACTGCGCGCCGGAGAGGTGTCAGGTAGGTTTCCAGAGCGTGTTGGTCGTAGGCCGGCGGCGGACGGCCGGGGATGTTGGGACAGCTGAGGTTGATTTCCATGGCGAGAGGGAAGCGGAGGGATGGCGCAGCTGCGGCCAGGAGGCGGTAGCTTTTTGCGACATCGTCCGGAGAGCCGGTTACGGAGACGATGAAGCCTTTCCTCGCCGGTTCCGACGGGGGTAGTTCGTCGGAGATGGTTTTGAGGAAGTTGATATACTCATGAAGGGTAAGAGGGCTGTAGCCGAGGGAGTTGATGCTCGCGTTGAGAGTAGGGGACGATGCGGAAGGATCCCCCGCGCCGCCACGTGCAGCGTCAAAAAAGAAGAATTGATGCTTGGCTGGGTCATGATCGAAGCCCTTGATCAAGCTGGTTCGCGTAGTTACGGCGCCGGTGGAAGGGCATTGGTAGAGTCGGCGGAGGTCGTCGAGCGTTGTGGCCCAGGGACACGCCGAGTTCAAGAGGGGTGGATGGATTTCGAAGAGCGGAGGGCTACCAGCAGCAGGCATTGTTGTTCCACGTCACGGCGGCAGTTCAAGGACCGAGTATCACGAGTGAGACACAACAGGCATTCCGAGGTTGTCGTCGTCGTCAAGGCACGGACAGCAGCCGCGGGGTTGTGGAGATAAGATAAGGGGATGGCTGCACAACCCCGCGCTAACTCGTCCACGGCAACTCATGTCAACTCTGATGGATGCGCTTGTGAGAGAGATGGTGATGCACTGGAATTGCGTAAATGGGACTCTCAAAACAAGTCATCAATGGACTTGTCAGCGTCTTTCCTGATCAAGTCTACCATTCCCTATGATATAAGCGTGAGTAACCTTCCCACAAGCCGTCTCGATACACTGATCTTACCTCGGGCATGATGGGCTTCCCAGCCTCATCTGTGACATAGCGGAAAGGCATCTCGGTACTTTCATGTTCATTGAACTTGAGCTCCGGGAAGTCGACGTAGGGAATCTCATTCAAAGGTCCTAGCAATCATGTCAGTCAGGGAATTTTCCTTTCAAGGTCCAACAGCAGAGAAAAATCTCAAAAAGAACAGAAAAAAGACACACTCTTTTCCTGAACCACCATCCTCGTAACCCGGACTGCTGTGTCGGTAGTCATCTGAACCGGCCCCAATCTGCGCCCTTCAAACCCCTTTTTGCGGAGCTCCGAGGTCCGGTCTCGCGGGGGATCGTCTCCTAAACACTACAGCGTTAGCACCCCCAACCACCCGCCAGCAACCAACCTAGAAAAACCTTTCTTCCACACACATACCCAAAATTCCCCCAAACAAAAACACATCAAACTTCTCCCCATCCTCGGGCGCCAAGTCCTTTTGCGCGGCAGGATCCAGTAGACACACACGGGACTTGTCGGTCGCGTACAGTTCCTCGACGCCGCGCGATTCCGGCTGGAAGGCTGGAGCGGCTGCCAAAGCCTCGGGCACGCGGAACCCGGCCGGCAGCGACGTCAGCAGGAAGCGCGCGCCGGCGGCGTGCGACTCGCGCGCGATGGCAAGGTATTCGAGCTCGGACCACGGGCCGAGTTCGGGGTCGAGGTGCTCGACGATGTAGGTTTTTGTTGTGTCGGTGGTTGTCATGGTGGATGATTTTGTGTGTATCGATGGTAAAGGGGGTTGGTGAAAATGAGGTGTGTGCCTCCGGAGTTGGATTTTGTGATTTCGGGTTGAAGTTGGAGAAGAGATGCTGCAAAACTTCGGGTCTTGGCAGCCCGGCACCGGAAGCCCCACCGGAGTCCCACCGGACGGGACGGAAGCCGGCCGGGATCCATCCCCGGCCCGGCCATGGAACTGCCCCGACGCCCAGGCCGGGAGAGCTTGGACCAACAACAGCATGGAGGGACGATGGAGACTCAACAGTGTCAGAGAGATTCTTGCTATCTCCGAGACTCACACTCAACTGCAATCGCATCTAACGAAAGTGCCTGGCTGGGACCTCTTTACTAAAATCCTGGATGTGGTCAAGTTTCCAGAGCACGAAGTTCCGCGCTTCCAGTACCTGAATGCTCATTCCATGTCTGAACCCTCTGTGCTTAACTCCAGGGCGGTCGGCACCGAGCGCAATGGAAGTCCATCGTCAGAATTACGACGGCACATTTTGACCTCCATTTCAATATCCTTGAACTGCTCACTATTCGAGAGTGTGTTCAGGTGGTCCAGAACCGCGCGAAGTATGCCCTCCTCATCCTTCGAGCCTGCAAGAATACCAACCATGACAAGATTATTCCATATCACCACGATACGGAGATCGCAAATAACATCCAGGTGCTGGAGATTTGGCATCAGACGGCATATGGTCTGTAGATGATGCGGGCCGGTATGCTTCCCCACTAGGCTTGGGGTAATAAAAGCCTCTGTTCCGACAGACATGTCCAGTCAGGGGTGATGAGGAATGCCAAACAGTACTAGAAATTCTAAATACCTGCGCTTTGGATGTACTGGGCATTGGTTCCGATCTTATGAAGCCTGTCGTGCCCGTTTAGGTACGTAATTAGCGATGGAAAAAATCACCAGTAAACAAGAATACATTGACAATACTGGACCGGACTCACCAGCGAATGTCTGCTTCATTCACATCGGGCGCTGCAACTTCCTCAAGGCACTTCTCGTACGGGACCATCTGGGCTTCCGCAATACAAAAGTGAAACGTGTTGATGCTGTAGAACTGACATGCCGCCTCTGCTGCCACAAGTCTACTTACACGGAGCAAGGCAAGGTCTAAGTCCTTCGGGTCGCCCCATCTGGTGCCTCACATACTGGGACCACGGTAATACCCAGAAGCGCACGAGGATCTCTGCAATCGTGAAGTCAGATTGTGACTGCCTCTAGGGGGAAAGCCTAGGTCGTCGCGCTTACAGTCGTTTGTGGGTATGGATAGGTACGTGAACCCGAAGCACGCAATTGTAGACCAGCACGCGTAGCTCCGGAGGCAGCGATAGGAAATATTTGAACCGAGGGCTTCCCTGTGCCGCGGCATCGGTTGCGAAGTCGGCCACTGCTCCGTCCGGCGTACGGGTCGCACCGTCGGGCCATGAGTGTTCAGGCATGCTGCAAGCCGGAAACTTCCAGGTTGGAATTATGTCCATGATGTTTTATGACTGGAGGCTGCGCGAAGAAACAGCAGGTACGAGGTAGCGGATTGAAGTGCCTGACCCTTTATGCAGCAGAACTGTTTGTCGATGTCAATTGGAAAGAGGAAACTTCAACGGCTCTCAAAGTGTCAAAATTGATCTCCAGCGGAATGGAAATCTGGAACCTGTCAACTGCCCAGTTGCCTTCATGTATGTACGTGATTGGTACACTTGCGCCCGTCTCTCCACAATCTGCCAACTCCAAGCCACGGGTACCGAATCTGACATAAGATGACCAAAACTTTCAGATGCTTGAGGGACCTAAACTATTTAATGGCCCAGGCAGAAGGTTCTTCAGCATAACCTGGGTGATGGGTAAAGGTACCCAGGTACGTAAGGCACACAAAGAACTTAACATGGTCCAGATCTCAGACATGGTAGTTTCGTAGTATTGAATAGATTGTCGAATAGATAGAAAGTACCAAAGCTACCTTTAGGTACCTCTTGAGCTTCATGCGAGGACATTTGTCGCCGAGCCTAGGACCCGACAACAGGAGGCTGTATTATGTTCCAATACCTCCCTCCAGGCCTCCAATGGTAGCTGTTCCAACTGGGATCCAGAACTACACCTTGAAACAACTTTTTACATACATCCAATTTGTCGATGAACCCCTGGGCCACGGACACCACATCCTTCTGGGTCAGGGGCAATCCCAACTCAGCTTGCGCCGGGGCCTGGCCACTCTCGACAAAGTCGTTCCAGGCATCCACGTCACGAAAGTCGCAGATGAGCTTGAAATACTTGAGGTTCGGCATCAGTTGGCGGAGGGTCTCCAGGTATTGCGGGTAGTCATGATGTCCCACTAGGCTTTGGATGACAAAAACCTCTGCGTCATCACATATTTTTAGTACAAGGGAAGGATTGGCAACTGGTACCTGGGGTTTACATACGTGCTTGCTGGATGAACCGGGCATTGGACCCGATCGTACGAAGCCTATCAACCCAAGGGGTTAGTCGTACATTACCACACCAACGAGTCTGTGCGTAGGGAAGATCATCTCTCTCTATATATATGTAGATGGGCACCGAGTCACCGCGTGTTGAACACTCACCAGGCATACGTTGTCTTGTTGACATCGGGATACAGCTCAAAACCATCACCGGCCGGGCACTCGTAGGGAGTGTCCTGCGACTCGGCGATGCAGAAGTGAAACGTGTTGATGCTGTAAAACTGACAAGTCGCCTCTGCCGCTACCAGCCTGCTCACGCGGAGCAAGCCCACATCCAAAGGGGGATGCCTGGCTTTCTTCTTTGGCTTGCATCCCGGGACCAGCGGTTCGTACCAGAGGTAGCGCGGGGGTCTGTGACCGGAACCCAGCTAAGTCAGACAGAGCAGCTTAGTCAAGTACAGATTCCAGGAGTAGAACTTACAGCGGTTTGTGGGTGTGGATGGCCCAGGGGACGCGAAGGACATGGCTGTAGACCAACACGCGTAGAAGAGGAAGAAGCTCTTTCAACACTCCTTTCTAACTGCGTTTGCACTCCTGCAGGTGACCGCCTGAACCGGGAACATTTGTTCTATGATTGGTCTAGAGAGACACGTTCCAAGTGTTTGCGCGCTTCCCTTCTTCGTGGTCCGCCCACCACCGACTGGACGAGCATCGATAGTTGGCCGAATTTGGCGCAAGGTAAGGACCTTATGTAAGCCATGTACCTTTGGACGACGACGGCATGAAGCTGCCCCGAAGCTCACATTGCAGAAGGGGGTATTTCTGGGAATACCGATGAATACTGAGCCACGATAGACAGCTCCTCTTTGAGATCCAAACCTTCAAATGGTCAATATTATCCCTAAATACCGCTGTACAGACTCTGTCCTGCCTCCACGTTTGCCATCATGGTTTGAACTGCCGTCTACAAGGCCGTGGACACAGAGCGCAAAGGAGCGCCACGAGCAGGACTTTGGCGGAAGAATCAATCTCCTGTCATGATACGGCATGGCGAGCACCGACACCTGGAACACCGATCCGAGACACGACAGGCAAATGCTCACTTCCACCTTGATGTCTTTGAGTGGCTCATGGTTCATACGTTCGTCCATGTTGTACAGGAACCCCGAGAGGATATCTGTTCCCTGTACATCCCTTTTGGACTTATTCATATAGACCACAGAGTCCCACGAATGCATGATGCGAAGGTCATAAAATAATATCGAGCCAGCGAAGGTTCGGCATCAGCTGGCAGAGGGATTCCATCTCCTTGGGGCCTGTATGGTTCTCAGACAGACTCGGGGTGACACGAACTTCTATCATGGCAGGGATGTCCGTTAGAAGGGATGTGGGTTCTTTGAGATGGGTATTTCCCGGAACTCGACCTACCCGCACTCTTAATGAACTGGGCATTACTCCCTATGGCCTGGAGCCTGATGTCGGTTCCATCGAGGTTAGTCAAGCACAACACACGAGTAACTTTGTCATGAATGCTGGGCTTAACATAATTACCAGCGAAGTGCATCCTTCTGCATAGGTTCCATACGAAGCCCCATCCCGGTTCTGTACGGCCAGTGCTGCTCCTCCTCAATACAAGAGTGAAATGTATTGATGCTGTAAAATTGCTGAGCAGCCTCAGCTGCCACGAGCCGGCTTACGCAGAGCAAGCCAAGATTCAGATGCTCATGACTCCCTCCATCTGGCACAAGGCAGTGCGTGGCCCGGATGCCGCCGCGTTGGAGAAAACGGCGGACACTGCAAATTGGCTAAGCAAGGCCGCAAGCACAGCTATGGCATAGGACCATGGGACTCACGATTCGTGGGTGTGGATGGGCACGGAAGCCTGGAGCACGTGCTTTTAGATGATGACGCGCAGCTCGGAGGGCAACGAGAGAAAAGACTTGGGCTGACGAGTGTCTGGCGCTGGGGCTGGCTCTGTAGGGCTGTCGGGTGTTTTTGCTTGAGACATGGCGCGGTGTGAATGATTGATGGACAGAGTGTGAATGAAGTAAAAGAAGCAGACGCAGCAAGGTGATTCCAAGTGAGGGGTCGATGGTTGCGAGAGGAGGATGAGATGGCAAGGCTACCACCTAGCCGCAGGGCACCTCGGAGCCTCAGCTCAGCTTGAACAATGGGAAGCTCCCGTCATGGCTGCCCTCCTTGATCTGGGATCTGACAAGGCATGGTTTT
This sequence comes from Mycothermus thermophilus, assembly GCF_041956435.1. Lineage (NCBI taxonomy): Eukaryota > Fungi > Ascomycota > Sordariomycetes > Sordariales > Chaetomiaceae > Mycothermus > Mycothermus thermophilus. The sequence continues at coordinate 3,236,624 of NW_027191431.1, read as the reverse complement.
CCTCCCTGGGCAAGGTTCTGACGCTTGGTCAGAGGTATTTAAGGCTCTAACCTGTCCACGTAAGGTACTCAGTACATGTAAGTAATGCAGCATCTAAGTCGTGATGTTGGGATGTCGAAGTGCTGGAAAGAGACTTTCCCAGTTTATCAATGACAAGCCCACCTAGTTGCCGAAATGGGGGCTGAATAGTTGTTCCACCAGACACAGCTTCAAGCCCCAGGCTTTGTTTGGTGCCCAGGTAGAACATGGAACCGGCCTCGAGCTAAGCTCAGCCTGCAAACAGGTATCCACTCTCGTATGCAATTGCTCCGCCATCTCCAAGCACTGCCTCGAGTCGCGGATTTCCATTTGAAACAATTTCTCCTCGAACACTTCGTCTCTGTCATCTTAACCCTCCCGGGCCTCTACAGTACGTAACTCTCTAACTCTGGTGTGCTTGGTTATTACTCTTTCGGGTTAGCACTGTGCCAAGACGGCTGCAAACGCAACCCGTCGCATCCAGGGTCGCCGTCGCCTCCAGGGTTCACTCTGGACACATCTGCATCTGCCGTCGACAAGCCACATCCATCCATCAACCTACACACTCGACTTGTCCACACCAACCTTCACCTCCACCGCCTCGATGAGTGGAATTGGCCCCTCGAGGTAGCCATTTTTCCCTATTTCTGGTCTTCCCCGTTGGATTTCCTTTGTTGTCGTCGTTGGGTCGTCTGCACCCGCGCGCAACGGGGCTCACCACTACCCACTTACTAGACCCGACCACCTAGGTCGCCCATCGCCAGCCATGGCTCGTGGTCTGTCGTCGTCCGCACCATGGCGGGCCCTGTCCGCCGTGGTCGCTGCCATCTCCCTCACCATCTCATGGACTGCCGAGCCCGCTGCCGCCGACAAGTCCGCCGGTGACTACTTCGTCCACTCTCTTCCCGGCGCCCCTGAGGGTCCTTTGGTGAAGATGCACGCAGGGTAAGTTTTGCGACACCCTTTCACTGTCTTTGCCGCAGTCACGCTGACCCTCACTCTCCCTGACCAGACACATCGAGGTCACCCCCGAACACAATGGAAACATCTTCTTCTGGCACTTCCAGAACAAACACATTGCGAATAAGCAGCGCACTGTCATCTGGTTGAACGGCGGGCCCGGATGCAGCTCCGAAGACGGCGCCCTGATGGAGATCGGGCCCTTCCGCCTCAAGGACGACAAGACGCTCGTGTACAACGACGGCGCCTGGAACGAGTTTGCCAATGTCCTCTTTGTCGACAACCCCGTTGGCACCGGCTTCAGCTATGTCGACACCGACGCCTACCTGCGCGAGCTGGACGACATGGCCTCCCAATTCGTCACCTTCCTGGAGAAGTGGTACAATTTGTTCCCCGAGTATGAACATGACGATGTAAGTACACTGCTCTCAGAAGTGTTAACACTGCTCCTCCTGACCAATTGATTCTTGCAGCTCTACCTTGCCGGCGAATCGTACGCCGGCCAGCACATCCCCTACATCGCCAAGCACATCCTCGCTCGCAATAAGGATCCAAATACGTACAGGAAATGGAATCTGGCCGGCCTGCTCATTGGCAACGGCTGGATTTCTCCTGTGGAACAATATGAGTCGTATCTCCGTTTCGCCTACGAAAAGGGCCTGGTGGAAAAGGGCAGCGATGTTGCCAACAAGCTCGAGGTCCAGCTCCGCATCTGCCAGAAGGAGCTGGCCATCGGCCGCTCATACGTCGACAACCAGGACTGCGAGAAGATCCTGCAAGACATGCTTCAATTTACGGCCAAGCGTAAGAACGGCAGGATGGAGTGCTACAACATGTATGACGTCCGCCTCCGTGACTCGTACCCGTCGTGCGGCATGAACTGGCCGCCGGACCTCAAGCACGTCACGGCCTACCTCCGCCGCAAGGACGTGGTCGAGGCTCTGCACGTCAACTCCAACAAGGTCACGGGCTGGGTCGAATGCGACGGCCAAGTCAGCGCCAACTTCCGCCCCATCAAGTCCAAACCCTCCATCGACTTCCTCCCCGACCTCCTGGCCGAGGTCCCCATCCTCCTCTTCTCGGGTGCCGAGGACCTCATCTGCAACCACCTCGGTACCGAGGCCTTCATCAGCAACATGCAGTGGAACGGCGGCCGCGGCTTCGAGCTCTCCCCCGGCACCTGGGCCCCGCGCCGCGAGTGGACCTTCGAGGGCGAGCCCGCCGGCTTCTGGCAAGAAGCCCGCAACCTGACCTACGTCGTCTTCTACAACGCCTCCCACATGGTGCCCTACGACTACCCCCGCCGCACGCGCGACATGCTCGACCGCTTCATGCGCGTTGACATCAGCTCCATCGGCGGCAAGCCGACCGACAGCCGGCTCGACGGGGAGAAGGGGCCCGAGACCACGGTCGGCGGCGCGGCCGGCAACGGAACCGCCGACAAGGACGCCGAAAAGGCCAAACTCGACGCGGCCAAGTGGGAAGCGTATCGTCGGTCGGGCGAGATCGTACTCGTCATCGTCGCCGTCGCGGCCGCCGCTTGGGGTTATTTCATCTGGCGCAGCAGGAAGGCGAGACATGCCGGCTACCAGGGGTTGGCGGGCGGTCCGCCGGGTGGTGGTGGAGAAAGCTCCGAGTTTAGGAGGTTTGCGCGCCGCGGAGCCGGAGGGAGGAGGAGAGATGTGGAAGCGGGTGATTTTGATGAGACGCAGCTGGATTCGTTGAACGTGCCGTCGCCGGGGCCGGATCCGAGGTATAGTCTCGGAGCGGCCAGCGATGATTCGGAAGATGAGGGGAACAAAGGGAATGGGGTGGATCAGAAGGGCAAGGGGAAGGAGGTGGTGAGGGATAATGGGCGGTCGTGATCATGATGGTTGGGATCCGGAGGATGGGTTGAATGGGGTTGAGGATGTGGGTGGCTACCTGCCTATGGTATGTCTGACCGAGTCTGTGCTTCCGGAGTTTGCTTTTGTTTTACCGGCTGGGTGGGTTTTCTACATACAATCGCGTGCTACAGCAAGGTTCGGTCCGGTTCAAACTGGGGATTTGTTTGTTTGGGTAGGTAGGGAGGGGGAGGTATGTACCTGAGGTACCTGGGGTCCTAAAGATGCATGATACAAATCATAGCGGAATCGGAATATATACATATGAGACATGCATGGACTCAACACACACAAGACAAGCTTTTTGGCTCGATGGGAGTTAGGGACTGATTGGCAGCTACTTTTTTGAAGAGATGTTTGTTTGGTTTGCTTCTACCATCAAACCTGGACAAATATTGTTTACTGTTATCCAAGACGACATGTCTGGGGTGCCTGAGGGATGTACATCCATATGGCTATCGGTACATTAGTGAGGCATAGGTATTTTGAAGTTAGTAGCCTACTAGGATCGCGACTCAGGTAACTGCCCTCGAGCAACAGGTACCCTAGGTGTACTCCATATTAACTATCCAACCTAGCCCCAAGAGTCTAGAGCATCTCCAAGGACCTGATACTCCATCCCAGTTCTTTATTCCAGGATCCCAAACAGCCACTCTCCGAGAGGAAAAAGAGAGAGTAAAGGTGGAGGATGAAGAAACCAAGCCGTTAGGTATTAGTAGGTAACAGCCGTAGGTGAATGTGAAAAATAATACGTAGGTATGAATAAGGGGGTATAATATAATATATAGGTATATAGGTATCTCCTTCTCCCATCCCGGTGGTGATCAATCCCTCTGCCCAACGATCCAAACTCAGGGCAAATCCATCTTCTTCTCTGGTACATACCTGTCCATCAATATCTCCCACATCCATCCATCCCTAACTACTTCTACTTTCCCTTCTACAGGTTCGTCGCCCCAGAGTGTATATATATATATATCCTCCTCCCACACTCAACTCTCACCTCTCAACCTTCTCCTTCTCCTCGCCCATCATCCCTATTATCATGGACCATTATCCCCCCTTCCCATCATCACCAACCCCTTCTTCCTTACTCCCCACCGAAGGAAGTTTCTCCTGCCCCTGCTGCTGCTGCTGCTGCTGCTGCGGCTGTGGCTGCGGCTGCTGTTGCATCGACAACCTCACATTCATCCTCGCCACCTGCTGACTCTCCACAAACCTTGCCCAGTTCTCCGGGTCCGCCCTTCTTAACCGGGCCGAGATCTCCGCCCGATGTTCCTGAAACACCGCCACCACCCCCTTTTCGGCGACTTTTTGCCTCATGGCGGCGTTATACCACCCTTCCGTTTCCTCTTCTTCTCCTTCTCCGGGTGGTAAAGGAGCGGCGAGTTCCTCGAGCAGCTCGTGCAGCAAACGCGCGTGGTTCGGGTCCGCGCTCACCATCTCCACCCCCGTGGTCAGAAGGGCGTAGTGCTCCGGTCCTTTGCGGCCGCCGGCGGTGGTCTTGTCGTCCTTGGTACTACTACTGGCCGTGGGGGTGCCGGTGGCAGTGGTGGTGCCGTCACCGCTACTGCCGCTGCTGCTGTTATTCCCCGAGTGTGTTAGCCCGTCATCGTTGGCGATGGCGCACTCGTCCGCGTCCGTGTCTGCCGCCACCGCGACCCCCGCGCGGAAGGTGTGTCCGGCGCGGAGGACACGGGCTTCCTCGTCGGCGAGGGCTTTTGAACTCAACGAGACGAACGAGTTGGAGCGGGACAGGGCCGGGGTGCGGATCGTGGTGGGACCGTCGTCGGCGTCTTGGTCGGGGTCGTTGTCGGAGCAGGCGGATGCTGCGGCTGCTACTGTTGCTGCTGTTGTTGCTTGGGCTGTGGACCCGGCTGCGGCAGGGCTGGTGGAAGAGGAATCCGGGTTGGCGGGGTTTGGCTGGGAATTGGTTGTGCTGTCGCCGTTCTTGCTGGTACCATCGGTTCCCTCTTTCTGAGGGTCAACGCCACTTCCCGGAGCAGGAGACAGGCGAGTGTCGGGGAACTCGTCCTCGAAGCGCTTGATGATGCCGTCGAGCGTGTTGGAGAGGAACATCAAGCGATCTGATATAACCGTTAGCAACCAAAAAAGACATTTCTCATACCAGACTAGAAAAGAAACAAACTTACGATAAATCTGCGAATCACTCGCCGTCGCCCGCGCCTTATCAATCGCCGGCTGCAACCTCAACCGAATCTTCCTTGCGCTCAACAACAAATGCTTCGAGGTCTCCTTGGCCTTGGTCGCGCCACCGCTTCCTGCCGTCAGGGGCTGCTGGGATTGAGCCTCCTGCCCATTCTCCAAACCCCTCACAAACTCCCCCGACGGCCGTGCCCCCTCCGCCTCGTCGTCGCCGCGATTCTTGAGCGAGCAAGCCAGCGCGCGCACCACCCCCGTCCCGCCGATGACGTAATCCTCATCCGGCGCCGCGTCCACGTCCGCATCCATGTCCGTCGACGCCGTGACGTCGTGTCCGACCAAGCGCTGCAGGGCGTCGGGATACTGCGGCTCCGGCTTCGGCTCCGGCGCCTCGGCCGCCGTCTCCGTCGTCTCGGCGGCCGTGGCCAGCTCCATGTTACGCAGACAGTAGGCGACGACCTGCTTGGCGAGGGCCTTGACGAGGTCGGCGGACTGCTCGCTGGGGACCTCGATGTCGATGGCCACGAGGCTGGTGGACACGCGGGCGGCGGCGAGGAGAGACGCGAACAGGGCGCAAGCCTCCTGCTGGGCCTCGTCCGTCGTGGCGTTGGTGGCGAGCTCGACGAGCTGCGGGTTCTCGAGGAAGCTAACATGCGCGAGGCCGGGGACCTCGGGCAGGATCTCGGCGATGGCCATGGCCTGCTCGGGACTCATGGCGCAGTCGGCAAGGTGGATACGTTTGAGACCGGCCATTTTGGGGAGGTATCTAGCCGAACAGTTAATTTACCATATCACACACACGGCATGAACATATGAACCGAAGAAAAACTCACCTCCTCAAAACACAAACCGCGTTCGGACTCCCCTCAAACAGCCCCCGATTCCTCGACAAATCCAAAAACCTGAACCCCTCCAACCTCACCAGCGCCGGCAGCAACTTACACAACCCCGACGGCGTCAGCCGACAATCCGCCAGCGTCAGCGACGCCAGCGGACACTTTCCACTTGAAGACAACGTCGATGACAGCGCTTCCGCCAACGCCCCGACCCCTTCGCGGAGGTCATTTCCGGCCAGGTCCAGCCCCTCGCAGAAATCCGTCCGCAAAAAGCGCGCGACGTGCGCCAGGCCCGCGGTGTCGAGCTCGTTCCCGGCCAGGCCGAGACGTTTGACGCAGCAGCGGATGGCGCCGTCGACGACGCAGCCGAGTTGTTCGGCCGTCATGCCGGTTTGGTTCAGGGTGAGCATGCCGAGGGTAGGTCCGCCGAGACGTTCCGCCAGGGATCTGCTCAGCAGCTGTGCGATACTTTGCGGTTGGTGAGATTGTTGTAGTTGCTGCGATGAAGAGTCCGCAGTGGCCGTCGCTGGCGTGCCCGGCACGGTGTTCGGAGTGCCTGGAGCAGGCTGGTCCTCTGCAGACGTCGAGGGGATGGCTTGCCGTGGGAACGGCACCCCAGACAAGTCCAGACTCTTCAGGCTCTTGCACATGTTGATAAACAGGCAGATGTGCTTCCATCCCTCAACGCCGAGTTTGTTGTTCCTGAGAACCAGACGCTCGACAACACCGCCTTGTTCAGGCAACGGCGCAGGAGCCGGAGCGGAGTTGTTAGTGCTGGTGGTGCTGCCGTTACTACTGCTAGCACCGGCACCTGCACCGGCACCTGCACCGGCGCTTATTGTCGGCCTCCGCCGACGCGGTGACCGGTTCTTCCTCACGGCAAGCAGCCCAGCCAGAACGACACGTACCCCCTCGTCCGTCAATCCACATCCGTCGAGAATGACCTCACGGACGGGAACAACAGCAAGATAGTCGCCGAGCGTTACAAGGTCGGAGAGCTGCATCCAGTAGCCGGTCAGGTCGAGCTTCTCGACGAGCCCCGGTTCCGTGGTAGAGCAGTTTGCCGTGTCGGAGAGCTGCTCGGTGATCTTGCGCAGGATGGGGGTCTCGCGCAGCTGGCAGCAGCGGCGATATATCCTGACCGGGTTGGTGGTCGGGAGAGCCTTGGACCGCGAGGAGCCCGGGCGCGGGGTGGTGCCGCTGGACGACGTGTTGTCGCTGTCGTAGTGAAGCTCCATGGGGATGGTGCCGTTGGCCTCGGCTTGTCGTCGACGCTTCTCTTTTCTGGCCTTCCTCTCTTCCTCGCTCTTTTTCTTCTTCTCCTTTTTCCTGTCCGAGGACGACATGGGCCTGTCCGACTTGGAACCGTTGCTCGTCTTCAACTCGCCGACCGCAGGGCCCTCCTCGGTATTCTCCTTGGTCGCATCTTCCCCAGTAGACTTGCCGTCCTGCTTACTCTGTTCTTTCCCCTTCTTCTTCTTGTCCTTGCTCTTCTTTTTGTCCTCAAGATATTTGGGCATCGGGGCGATCTCGACATCGACGCAGAAGGCGACACGACGAAGTTTAGCCTGGCTCAGCCCGTCAATCCTGCAGCGCTCGCGGTGCTGATCGACGTTGAGGATGCGCCGCTCGACCAGGCCATGGTTATGGACCTTGGGACTCGCGTTCAGGGCGCCGTTGGAAGACGAAAAACGACGAAGGACCTGCAACAGGCCGGTCGGACCAGGCTTCGGGGGCGCGGGGGTGTAGGGCGCATCGCCGTCGGACTTCGTGGCATGCTGCAGAACGGCGTGCTTGCTGGGATTGGCGCGGGGCACGGAGAGCTCGGCGGGCTTGGTTGAGGCGGTATTGGTTTGCGCGGGGCTCTGGGTGGCGGCAGCACTGGAGCTGAACTTGGACGAGATGGTGGAAAACCACGAGTTTCGGCGTTGTGGCGGCGACGGGGTGCCGGGGGACAACATCTTCTTGTCGTCGGAGGTTCTCGCGGAGCTCGCGCGGAGGAGTGGGGGTCGTTGAGGATCTGCAGGGTTGGAGTTGCCGGAGGGCGCCGGGGGTTCGGCTGCGGCTGCGGCGGCGGCTGAACCGGAGACGGGGGCCTGGTTCCGCACAGTTTTGTCTGTGAATGTGACAGGATGGATTTAGCATGTGAAGGAGTTGAGAGAGGGGGGAGGAGGACATTTGGGGAGTGACGAACCCTTCACATGACTGTGGGACATCCAGCTCACGTCAAGGCCGTGGATGTGATCCATGGTTCAGGTCTGGTCTGAATGCGCGCTGGCGCAAACGAGAACCAGCTCGCGATGGGGTACCGTGTCGGCGGTGGGTGAAGAGTAGTAGGAGGTCCAAAGGCTGACGGGAGAGGCAAGCTGGTGGATAGATACCTAGGAAGTGTAGTAATGCGGCGGACGGTGTTGCGGGAGGGAGGGCTCTCAAAGGCTCGGGGCTCAGTCAGTTGAACCGAAGCGGGTTACCGTCCACGGTTACGCGCGGTCGGAGTAGGGACCTCAGTAAGTGGTAGGCGACGCCCTTTGTCAACTCAACGGCGAGACCAAGACGGCCATGGCCTCGATCGGTCGAATTGTCTGATGGGGGAGTATCTCGGACGCGGAACGGAGCAATGAGGGTTTGCGCTGGAGCGGAGTTGGACGGCGGCTATAGTAGATTATCAATCTCGTGCGCCCGGGGCAGCCTGCAATGCAGCCTGCGATGCAGCCCGTCAAAGACGAAAGTGTGTTGGTCGAGTGCGCGGGACGGTGCAGATAGATGGTAGCGTTTGTCTGCCTCTCTTTTTCCTTGGACGCGGCTGAGCTGATGGAGACTGCGGTCCTCCTCGCCTTGATCCGATACGGGGTGGTCGGTATCTTGGTGTAGGTAGGTAAATCCACGACGGGCGTTTTTCGTCCCTGGGATGGACCGAGAGATTGTGTAAGACGAAAGAAAGAGAGGACCCGGACGACAGGAGACTCCAACAACCCAAGACAGGACTCCAACAAACCAGGCCTCCACTGTCGCCGGCTCCAACGCTCCCCGGCGTAAGTATGTATGTACCTAGTGTAAAATTGCCACCCGCCCCAAGACGACTTGACTCCGTCCGGCACCACGCGGGCGTTGCACCTCCAAAACTCCAGTCCACCCGACTCCAACCAGTCGGTCCAGCCTAGAAACAGAAAGGCCTCGAATGCCGAAGGGGGGAAGTGGAGTGTTCCGTTTTGCCCAGAAAGAAGCTAAGGAAGGGGGGGGCCATTGAACCCATGAACCCCATCAAAACGACAAACCCCCAGCACTGAACCTAGCAGGCTATGGATGGCGTCGGCCGTAGGCGGGCCTTGGGTGCTTGCGTGCAGGTTCGCAATCCCCACGACAAGATGACAAGACGACAAGAAGGCCAGGCGATTGGATGTTCGGCACTGAAATTGGAGAAATCTGGGTGAATGGCCTCCAGCGGTCATCCCGGACCTCCAGGGACCCCCAAACTGTCCGCCCGCGCCTGCCCACTGAGGTCCAGTGGGAGCACCCACCAGTCCGGCAGCCGAACGGACCCCGCTAAGCTAAGCCAAGCAACGAACAGGGCAGGGCTGCCTGCCCTGTCGACGACATCATCCGTCCGCCATTGGCATGATTGAATTCCCGTCATTCCATTGCTCGCTCACATGCATCTGCAATCCATGGATTGCATCGGTGGCTTGCTTGACAGAACCTTGGAAACCAGGATTAGTTGGAAGTCGACGATTTGCACCACACCATCTGCACAGCACAGAGAGCCCTCAACTCTTCTCAGCTTATCTCTCATCCTCTTGATTGCCATGTTCTCCTGGAAATGAGGCACATCCGATGCGGGAACCAAACTTTGTCCTACCCCCATCGGGTATCTCCTGCTTTCAGGCACGAGCTCTACAACATCTCACCGCTTACAAGTAGATATAAAGTAATTATCCCATCTGAACCAGGAGCTCCCTCACTCTCCACGCTCATCAACTTCCATCAATGCTTACAACCTCACTTCCAGCGCTTGCATAACCAGCGCATTTCGGCACTGCCTCCTCAACGCTCCCCGCTAGGACAAATGGACATTAGCCTTCCCATAGCAAGCATCAAGGCGGGAGTTGAAAGTGGAGGCCACCAGACCATCGGACAAGTGAACCTCATCCAACCCCAAGCCCAAGACACTCTTCACTTGCCCTGTGCTCAGCAGGCTCCTCTAACCTGATCCTGCTAGTTTACTTCTGTTCGTATGCTGACTGCGTCATGAGTTGCTTGCTGATCCTGTGCACGAAAAAGACGGGAAACAAACACGATCATCCAAGATCATCCGCACAGGTCACATGCCCCCAAGTCTGTCCAAGTTCAATCTTGGGAAGTCATCCATCTACCATACATTACCTACCTACAAACCAACCACATCACCTGACAGTGATTCAACACTACTCTTCCTCAAAGCAGTAACCTTTTTTTGCTACGTCGGTTAACCTGATGGTTAAAGTTGAGGCTCGATTCGAAAGACTCCCCTGGCTACCACTTACTCGGTGCCAGGAGGCCTAGCACAGAGTACATACACCCCTGCACCACATCGTCATCTCTACGTTGTATTGACCTCGGGGATCTACACTGACCTCATATAATATCCGAGTTGAGCCCCTTTTTCCCGTGACACTAGCAACATTGTCCGCGGAAACGAATCCCGGCACTGCATGAACCATTCCGCCCTGACTTGAACACCCGTCTGCTCGTGAACCACCACGCATCTCTCAAGACGCCGCATGGCTTCATTGGCATCATCACTTCACAGGACACATGCAAGCCGGACCGGAACGAGTATCGGATCCGCTCATCAGATCCCAAGTCCCGGCTTGAGACTGTTGTCCCAAGCAGCATTTACAGCAAGAGACACTGGACCGCAAATAATCACAGACATCACACACGCAATCAAAAAGTCCACAAAAGACTCATCATCAGGACACGCCCCGAGCGCGCTTGTTTTTGGTGGTGGTGGTAAACCCTGGTCATTGAAGATCCCCATGTGCCCTGTTGTCCGATGCACGCATGTCGTTCCCGAGAAACTCCTAAAAAACAAGCAGCAACCCTGAGTCCCCATGTCCCTGATGAAGTAACCTGCCTCCGGCCCCCAACAACAGAAAACCCATCCCAACCTTCTTTTTCTTTTCCCCAACTGTTTAAAGCTCCTCGCGCAGCTGGGCAATCTTGGCCTGGACGCGGGCCTTGCGCTCCTCCAGCGACAGCTTCTGCTTGCGGTACTTGAGGGACTCGGCCTTCCACTCCTCCTTGGACTTCTTGGGCGCGTCGCTGACGTACTTCTTGAAGGGGTCGGCGCGGATCTGCTTGTGCGCCTCGGCATACAGCTCCTCGAGCGAGTCGGCCTCAACCTCGTCCTCAATGTACTTGACGAACTGGCTCTTGTAGCGCTCCTCATCATCATCGGCAAGAGTCTCCATGTACTCAGCGACGTGGCCGCCGAAGATGTACTTCTTGAGAACCTCAGCATCCAGCTCCTCGGTCTCAATGTCGTAGCCGGGGAAGCGGTTCTCGGAGTGGGGGATGAGGATGCCACCGTCCGAAGCGCCCTTCATGACGCCAAAGACGCGGGCACCGGTCGAGGTGCGGGCCAGACCGACGTCGAGGTTGGCCTTGAAGGGGCGGCGCTCCTCGCCGTCCTCACCCTCGACGGCCTCGGTGAGCTTGTACTCGCCATCGGGCTCCTCAACACCGGTGAACTGCTTGTCGAGGCCGAGCTTGGTCAGGACGCGGCGGGCGAGAAGAAGACCGGTGGCATAGGCGGCGGCCCAGTTGGTCAGGCCGTGCTCGATGCCGTAGGCGCGCAGCTCGTGCGAGTAGGCCGAGGCGAAGATCTTGTCACCGTTGATCTCGGAGGTGACGATCTGGGTGATGATGTCGCGGTTGGTGAAGCGGACAACCAGGCGGTACTTGGGCGCATTGTACTTGTTCTTGGCCTGGGTGATGAGGCGCTTGCGGGCGTAGTAGTCGGTCTTGCCCTGCCTCCTGCGCTTGAACTTGGTCTGGAAGCGGCTGGAAAAGAACTGTTAGTCGATTATCCTCCAAGAAGAAAGCGAGTTGAGTTCAGTGCAGTACTCACCTGTAGTAGGCGCTGTTCTTGACCAGCTTGTGGAAGGCCTGGGTGGTGGTCGCAATCCCCGAGTCAGCAATTTGCGCTTCAGAATTCCCCCTCTCCGAAGCATCTTGCATTGACTCTCCAATTCCTCCTCCTCCACCTCCATGGAAAATCGACCGTGATGGCCGAGCAGTGTGTTTTCAACTCACCATTTTTGCGGTTGTTGTCGAGGGGCGACGACGATGTGGTTGGGCAGGTCGACGACGGGCGGGTTGGTTGAGAGGAAACCAGAGAAAAAGTCACGGCAAAATATTTGGTGGGCGGAATTTCACCCCACAACCCTAAGCTGCTGTTGCGGGCGCTGCACCGTGGTGGGGGACGAGGGCCAAAAAAAATATGAGACTGATTTGGTAGGCGGTGAAAGGAACAGAGATTCAGGGTTAGGGTGTTATTCTTCAGTCCCCTGCCAAGACCTGCCCCTTGTTCCTGTTCGGCCGGGATCCGAGCCGAGGTTCTTGCTCCGTCTTCCACTCAGCGCCGAGCCCCCGGAGCCGGGCAATATCCACTTTCTCGGGGTTGGAGGGACAGCCGTAGCTAGTAGTATAAACATGCCCATCTCTCCGGTTTTGAGGTTCAGAGTCAAAGATGCTGGCTGAGATTTTCCCGGTCGAGGTGATTCTAGACGCATTCGACGAAATGGCAAAGTCAAACGAAGCTCAACAACCCTCAAGGAGACCTAAGCCCAAGGTCATCCTCTTTGACATTGGCGGTGTCTGTGTAAGTCCACATCTCAACCTCAACCTTCTTGCTCCTTAACACCCCCTCTAACACAACCCCTCCCAGGTCATCTCCCCCTTCCAAGCCATCCTCGACACCGAGCTCAGCCTGGGCATCCCTCCCGGCTGGATCAACTACTCCATCTCTCAAACCAAGCCCAACGGCTTCTGGCACCGCCTCGAAACGGGCAGCATCCCCATGGACGCCGCCTTCTTCGCCGGCTTCAACGCCGACCTGCACAGCCCGGATCGCTGGAAGGCCTTCTACACCGCCCAGGCCGCCCGCGACCCTTCCCTGCCCAAGCAGGTCCCGCCCATGCCGCGCATCGACGCCGAGAAGCTGTTCCACGACATGATGCGCGGCGCGCGCGCCCCCGATCCGTGGATGTTCCCCGCCCTAAAGGCGCTCAAGGCGAGCGGCCAGTTTATCGTCGCGGCGCTGAGCAACACCGTCATCTTCCCCGACGGCCACGAGCTGGCGCAGCCGGACATGGTGGGCAAGGAGCTGCGCGAGCAGTTTGACGTGTTCATCTCGTCGGCGCACGTCGGGTTGCGGAAGCCGGATCCGAGGATTTACGAGCTGGCGAGGCAGAAGGTGGATGAGTTTGCGCGCGCCAACGCAGATACGGAGCGCGGCCGGGCGTTGGGGTGGGCGGATGGAGTGAAGGCTGAGGAGATTGTTTTCTTAGACGATATTGGCGAGAACCTCAAGGCGGCGAGGAATGCCGGGTTTGGAACAATCAAAGTGCTTCTTGGCCGGGCGTACGAAGCGGTGGACGAGCTGGAGAAGGTGACCGGCTTAAAACTGGCTGGCGATCATCCCAGGATTCCTATCAAGCCCAAATACCCAGCCAAAGCCAAGATCTAAATAGCCGTCTCCAGCTCAAAGTAATGATTAATGACATCCAATTCTTCCAGAACTTCTCACCAGCTCGGCGGAATGATATACTCCCTCCAATCCCAACCCTCCCCAGTTCCGTGCACAAAAACCTCCAACCCCCCTTCCACCCCTTCCCTCCCAACCTTCCAAACCCCCCTCTCAACCAACCCAGCCCACAATTCTAACACCCTCTCCAGCCTCTGCGCCCTATGATACTCCCCGCCAAACGGCTTATACCCATGTTGGAACAGCTCCCCCTTCCTGATATCTGCCAACGACCCGTCGCTCTTCCTCGGCCCGTTCCCATCCTCAATCCCCAGCACCCGCTGCTGTGGCATAGCCCCAAGCACATGCCAGTCCTGCCCAAATACCTCCAGCAACCGACATTTCGGGAGCAACAACCGGAACCCTTCCTCAGCGATGTCGTACGCCAACCTATCCACGCCCTCCAAGTACAACCCCGCGCGAAGCACGCTGGGCGGTCGGACCCCCGGACCGAGGTGGTCGTCGTAGTACCAATGGAAGAACGGATTCGATTCGGCGGAAGTTGTCGAGACGTCGACGTGCGGCGCCGTCCCGGGGCCGGGACGCCAGCAGGATTCGGACCGGTCCGGCGCGGCGGGGAAGAGAAGGACCGGAGGGATGGGGTGGATTTTGTACCCCGCTTCGGGGAGGATGATGCCGCTGGGGTCGGGCATGGAGATGGTCCCATCGGGGTTGGTGGTGGTATTGGCGAGGAGAGGGGTGAAGGGTTGGGTGTAGGCGAACGCGGCCGGTTCGGTGGGGGGCAAGAGCAGACCGGGAGCTAGACGGCGGAAGCTGAGCGGTCGGCGAGCGCGGGAGAGGAAGGAGTAGGCGAAGGACGGGTTGCGGACGTGAGCTGCGGCGAGGGCGTCTTCGGGGACGAGGACGGGTTCTGTGTCGGGAGGGAGGAGAGTGGCTGATGGCGATGCGGTCGGGGGCAGCTTCTCCTCAATGGCTTGACATAACCTATCCCAGGCCTTGAGGCACGAAGCGACCTGCGCTTCGGAATACGGCCGCCACTCCCACGGGCCGAACTTCTCGCTGTCGTAGAGAGCTCGCGCCTCCTTTGGGCCGGCAAAGATCTTGCCGATCTGGATCATGCCAATCCAAGTCGACAAGACCGTCTCGAGCGGATTCCACAGCTCCGGATGCCTTTCCACAGGCATGGCGTAGTCATGGTCCCACATATGCCCAAAGACCGCCACCCGGTGGTGGCGGTGGTGGTAGAAGGTCCCGTCGCCCGCTGCGCCTCCCATCCCGCCGCCGTAGAGGACTATGAAGGTATCAGCGGGCTCGTCATGTATGTCGGCTGTGACGTCGTCGAAGAAGTAGTCGGGCACGTTGAGCTGCCAGGCCCACCAAAAAAACTCTGGACGGCCGTCATGACCGTCTGGCACGGGCGGGATCATGACGACTTCGAGAAAGGAGACGATGGAGGGGTGAAGCCGCGAGCGGATGGCCTCAGCAGCGGCGCCGTAGTGGGCGAAGAAGTTGGTGTGGTTTTCGAGCAGGGCGTTGAGCTGGAGTCCCGAGGCGAGCCACGCGTATGTGACGAGCCAGTTGTGGAGGGCGGCGCAGCGGGTGTAGTCCATGCCATCCAGGTCAGTCCGGGCTGGATGGTCTAGGGTGACGAGCACGCTGTCGATGTTGGGGAGACCTGGGATGTCCATGGTGACTTGTAATGGCTTATGCGACCAAGTGAGCGAGTGACATGGACTGGTCAAGTGTTAGCGGAATGATCACCAATTGGAGGAGTGTCTGATGAATGGCAACTCACCTGACGGAATCACTTTAAAGAGCCGAGGAGACAGACGGTCACAGGGGAAGCTCAGTCTTTCACCAACGTTCAGGCCATGCCGACATCGACGGCCTTTATGATGATGATAAGCATTCCTAGCTGCCCCTAATCTCAGAGGATGCGTTGTTGCCTGAAAGCCAAGTTCAGCTCCATCGAATTTGTGGGGGCTGCGATCAGGGGCAAAGCTGAACAGCTCACGACAGAAGATTGCCAACCATGAAGAAACAGTAACATGCTGTGGTACTATCTATCACATAAGTAATTCCAATGAACATATCCTTCTAGCATCTCCGTCCTGTCTTCACTTGCTCCGCTTTACTTTCCACTTTTGATCCCGAATGATGCGTTCACACGTTCCAGTGTCCTGCCCTTTGCTAGCCCTCTTGTTGCACTCAGGAACCCTGACTTGGTTGTTGTCATGAGTATCTATTCTTATGATACACTAAAGTTTAAAATATGCCTAGGATATGTTCCCATATTGGACCTAGGCGTGTCGTCAGGGAAGACATGCCATAGCCATCCTTTCAGCTACCAGCCATAATCGGCGGCCCCTGAGCTACCGATGACCCTTCCATCGACACCCCCAGAAACACTACAAGTACCGCCGCATATGTAGCTGTTGCCATCATCGTTTCCTTGTCATTAGCCCGGAAGAACAGCGACACAGACCCTCCAAAAACCAGCACCGCAATGGATAGAATAACCAAATTATTCGTAACCGTAGCCTGGGGCAACGACATGATGAGCGAGGGGACGACCAGCATCAACCCACCAAACGCCGCAACCAGGAAACGAGCATACGTGTCGATTTTGGAAGTGATATACCGGGGAGGGTCGCCGCGCAAATACTCCTCGTGGTACCGCTGTCGTTCCGTGGGCGTATATGTCAGCCACGCCGGCAAACGGACCCGAAGCAACTCGCGAAGCTTGTCGCTCGGGTGCTGAGCCCCGGCAGGAAGCCATGCACAGCCATGTGGATGGCTGTAGAAAGACCCGACATAGTCGCCGAATACCGCGTCCAAGGACGCTTTGTTCCTGTCCCGCGCGTCCTGGATTGGCCGCGGCAGACCGCGGAGGTACTCATAATCGCGGATAGCCGTCGCTTGGGTCGACGATCAGCATGGCTGTCCATAGATAGACGACGATAAGTCCATAAGATGCTCACCATACTGATGTAGCATCGTCGTCAGCTGCTCTGCTTCCTCCTCACGCAGCCCCTGTGTCCATACACGGTGCCGGATGCGGTTCAGATCGTTCTGCAACCGCACGATGTTCAGCTGCTGCAGGCTCTGGTAGGTCAGAAGTATGGGCTCTTGTTGAGAACCCATTTCCCGACCTTGGAGGTCCATGTTGAACGCATACCAGAAGAGCCGCTGCTCGTACGGCATCTCGGGACCGACGTGGTCTGACCGTGGCCATGCCTGCTGCTCCGAAACGTCCCTCTCTATAGTTGTTTGGCCATTCCCATGTGCGGTTCTTTCCCTGTTGCTTTCCGGAGCCATATCACCACCCCTCTCGACGTCTCTGTCACTGACACGGTCTCTCCTGGAGTCTTCTGGTCGAGTCGTGCCGTTCTGGGACATCCCCTGGTGTGCCATAGTTATCGCAACTTCTTGGGAGGGAGAGATGCGCAAAAAGATATCTTTATGTCGTCATGTCGTCCTTTCGAACTGAAATGGAAACAATGATTTCTAGAGACAGCGGTGAGGCTACTTAAGGCATACACAAGATGCCCAGCCACACCTTCAGGCACTCTTCCCCTCTGGCCTCTTGGTCAAGTTGCTGCAGGCTGTGCAGCGATAGCGACCGTCTAACCCTTCTAAGCGCAGACCCCTGAATCAGCCTGCCCTGCAACTCTGATTGGGCTAAGTCCTAATGTTACAGAATAGGCGGCTGTGGGAGGGAGTGCGGTGGTAAGCTAGGAGGTGCAAAACATCAAGGTTGCGAAGTTACGGAAGTCCTCAATAAAGTCAACATTAAGGTCAACAATCAAGACTCAGCCCGCCCAGGCTGTAATGGAAAAATATTCTCCTTCTCTAGCAGGTCTAGAACCGGAGAGGAGCGGGCAGTCTTGCTCAGTCACACGACGGTCTTGTTGCAGAGCTCCTTCGACTTGAAACCCCCCTGGGATCAACTAGTCCTTAATCAAGTCCGATCAACCCCTTCTATGGTCCCCTTGAAGATCCTGTAGATGGAGTGAAAGAATTCCAGTAGGAGACGGAAAATCAAGAGACTCAAGAGGGTGAACCAGCAGAATCATTGTGGCTGAGGGCCTGGATCATGCTGGGGGGAAGATTTACCCAACTCTTCCACGCACCTCTGCACCACCGCACGATATATCCTCTGTAGCCTTCCGCAAGTCCTCTCGACTTCCCCATATTCCTTGTCAACCTTGTCCCTCAATTCCTGATAATCGATAGGTTTCTTCTCAAAAAGGCAGTCTTTCAGTATGTGGACGATCCTGTCGCGGAACCGCATTTCATGACCTAGAAGCTCACGCCTAGCTCGCTCTAGCATCGCCAGGAGATGGGGTTTCAACAGAGCCAGAAGGGCTTAATTCTTGAGTAGGCGAGGTAGATGCTGTTTGTACTCACCAAATGCCTGCCTCATGTCTGCTTCGTTCTGTGCCTTGTTTCCCACTGATCCAAACCCTGGCCTTACATATCTGCCTTCCATGACACGAAGCTACCATACTTATGTACTACACCGTAGATAACTCAGGCCAGATGATACACGCGGCGACCTGCAGGTTCCCGAACGCAAGGCACGAAGATCTTGGGGGTGGGATGTCATCCTCTTCCACTTTTTCGGAAGGGTTCTAAAAGAAATAGTGTCCCTGAAATGTTGCAACGTGAAGATTGGCTTTGGCCTTGAGACGTTGAGTTTTCCGTGGCTCAAGATGGGAGGAACTGCCTAGTTACCATCCGTAGTAGTATTTATCGCCCATTTTCACATCAGGGTATTGCCGCCAGTTCTCGCTGACTCTCTCCAAGGCTGCGGTGTATGTCGCCTGCAGCGCTTCGCAAATCTCACAGACGTCGTGGTGAACCCGGCTGATCTCGGCCAAGTGTTTCTGATGGTCGATGTCGGTGTTTTTCAGCATACGCTCTTTCAGCCTTGGAGCAATCCTGTTACGGAACTGCATTCCGTAATCCAAAAGCTCGCGTTTAACTCGGTCTGTCATGTCTAGTGTCAGGCGGTTTCACTGGACGGTGTGATCATCTAAGTATGGCTAACTGTAGGGACTTACCCATGGCCTGCACCACATCCGCCTCCCGCTGCGCGTGGTATATCGCGTGCGCCTTGAAGAGACAATGACCAGCTGTTGGGTGCGCTACTGCCAGCGATTCCCCGGCACGCCACAAGGCAACGTCGAGCTGGAGCAGTTCGTGGGAGAGTCGAACTGGAGATAGCGACACCCATGCGAACCGCTTCCTCACGCTGCTACGAAAGCTCTTGTTGCTGCTCCCCGCCACACGAGCTATCTCCCATATCATACACCGCGCGAGCACGTACTGGCGTCGGAGATCGTCAATGGCCGTGAGTGGAGTGATGTGTTGTGGGGGAAGGCTGCACTCCGAAATCGTTGAGGTCTGTTGTACAATTCATCTCATATAGCAGACGCTCATCAACGGGGCCATAGTCGGGCAGCCAGGGGGCTTCTCGGGGGTTGGTGCCATTCTCATCATCCTTTGTCACGGCGATGAAGCCGCCTCGAGGAGGGATGACATCGTGCACTTGGGGCTCGTCGACCCCAAGTTCAGCGAATTCAGCAAGTCACACAGATGATCGTCTTGAAGGACGAACTTCAAGCTCGAGTCTTATGATGATCCTGTAACAGTTTAGTCGAGTATAGGTACGTTGTAGAGGATGAACGAGAATGGCTTCCCCAATACTTGATAGTTAATATCTAGCTGTGGTATAATTATTTAACTACGGAGGAGAAATCTAGAGCACAGCCTCTCGTTGGGTAAAGTCCAAAACGTTCGACTTCACCAGGATGTACTGGAGGTTGCAGCTAGTTGGTTGGCTTCGCAGCTTGATGATGCCGCAGCCAACACATTGAACGGTCGAGCAGGGGGTGTGATACTTAAACGAGGCCCAATCATGCTCACAAGGCGCCAAGTTGGCACATCGCAAGGCATTCCAAGAGAGCATGGAGAGTTCTTCTGTCGCATATGGTTAACATTACCAAGCTCACCAACATGAAGAATGACAAGCCAGAAAATGGCTCACATCGGGATGGCACACGGCGAGGATGTGGTGGACAGTGATGTCGAGAAGGGTGACAAGAAAACTCCAAACAACCCCATCCAAAACCCCGTTGAGGAGGTTGTCGAAAACGATGCTGGGAATAACAAGAATAATCTCGAGATGGATAATACCGTCGATTCTTGGGACTTACCAAACAATGACGGTATTGACAGCAATGTCACTTCTCAGTCTCCTCACCCGAGACTCGATTATCGTCGCGAGCTAGAAAGGAGTAATAGTGACGAGGACGATCAGTTGTTGGCGATCAAGGACTGGATGCCCTATGAGGACCGCCTCTTCCGGTATCTCTTCAACCAGGGGCGTCGCGAGCCCGAGCCTATGTTCCTCAAATTTCGGAATCTGCAACGATTAAATCTCATACGTCTCCAAAATGACATCAACCGGATCAACGCGCGAGTATGGAAGGAGGGACGTCTAGTTGAAGAAGACTCAACTCGGCTCACAAGCCTACTCCATGACTACAGTGAGTTACTTCAAGTCAGCTACGTCTATTTAGCACCACAATTAACCATTCTACTAGCCAACGCCCTCCGCGACTACGAATACCTCGGCCGCCTCGAACCCATCACCGGCTCCCAAGCCCGCCTGAATCGCGTCGCCCTGGAACAAGCCTTTGGGCTCGACGTGGGCGAATTCACCGACGACGGCAACAGCTACGGCCGGTTCCCCGACGCCCACCAACCCTCCAGCGACAACCTGCGCGACTTTCTCAAGCGCCACCTCCCGCGCTCCGTCACCTACACGCGCCGCGAAAAGTGGCGGCGCACCGAGGAGTATCTGCGCGGCGAGCCGCCCGTCGAGGTGTTCCCCGCCGTCGACCGCCTGGCGCGGTTTCTGGTGGCCTTGATCGGCGGTCTGAGCTTGGTGGTGCCGATGCTCGTGATGCGCCTGCCCTACGTCGACGTCACCAAGAGCTTGGTCACGGTGTCGGTCGCGGTGCTGCTGTTTGCTGGGTCTATTTCGGTGTTTTTTCATGCTGGGAATACGGAGACGATGATTACTACAGCTACGTACGCGGCGGTTTTGGCTGTGTTCCTCGAGTTGACGGCGTAAGGCATTCCTCAGGTGGTTTTGACTCGAGGGAACTAGGGGTTCCAAGTAACTTCTGGGTCGTGAAAGGGGAAGGAAAGGAAGATGCCATAATCTATATACTTCGGCCATATGAGGCGGATATTTACCAGGTAGACACTCTCCAGCCCGACTCTCGTAACTTCACCGACAGGGCATTGCTCACTTCAGTGTATTCCTCTGAACCAACCGAACAGCAAATACAAGTCATTACTCAGGACTCATCCATCTTTTCCCAAACACCAACTCTTACATGCATCCCAACCCAAACCACCCTTTCCCAACAACAAACCTATTCATTCATGACAATGCATCTTCATTCATTACGCCAACCACAACACAACAACCGCGCCCTCCTCATCTACCTAAACTAAGCCCCGACAGCCCCAACCCTCCTCCTCGCCCCCTGACTCTGACTCTTCCCAGTCCCGCCGGGCCGGTTAAGAGTATACTTGGCAAACGCCCTGGCCAGGGCCTTCTTGCAGCTGACCTTTTGGCTGCCGACGAAGCTGTCGACAGTCACCGCAATGGCGCGGTCAATGTCCTGCGCGGAGCAGTACTCGGAGAGGCGCATGCGGCAGAAGGCCTCGCTGATGCGGATGATGGCTTCGAGGTGGCGGACCTGGAACACATTGTTAGCATACTTTGTCTGGAGAAATTGAATGGGAGGAATGGGAAACACGTACGGTAATGGGATACGCCCCCGTCGCCAAACTCTCGCGGCGCATATCGGCAAACAACCGCGCAATCTTCTCCTCATCAATGTGGTACAGCTTGGGATGACACCGCTCGCGGGCGTACAGGATATACTTCCGCAGCAGCTCCTGCGGGATCTCGCCCTCTTCCTTGCGCTCCCCACCATTCGACCGCTGCTGCTGCTGCGTACCATCCTGACGCACCGACTCGGCCGGCTCGACCTCCATCGACTCGCCGCCATTAGCGCCCGTCGTCGCCTGGGTGTCAGCCCCGGTCGTGGTCGTCATGGGATGGCTGCGGCTGTGGGAACCAACAATGAAGCGAGCCAGGCGCTCGTCCTCCTCAGGCTCTACCGTGTCGCGGATAACGCAGAGAATGTCGAAACGCGACAGGATGGGCTCGGTCAGCTCGACGTTGGCGGAGAAGGGAATGGTGGAGTTGTAGCGGCCGCCGATGGGGTTGGCGGCGGCGATGATGCCGCAGCGGGCCTGCAGGGTCGTGACGATGCCGGCCTTGGAGATGGAGATGGTCTGCTGCTCCATGGCCTCGTGGATGGATGTGCGGTCCTGGTCGTTCATCTTGTCGAACTCGTCGATCAGGCAGTGGCCCTTGTCTGCCAGGACGAGGGCGCCGCCTTCCAGGGTCCATTCGCTCGTCAACGGGTCTCGCCGGACACTAGCCGTGAGACCAACGGCACTGGCGCCCTGGCCGGTGGCGAAGACGGCACGGTGGGCCGTCTTCTCGACGTACTTGAGCACCTGCGACTTGGCGGTACCCGGGTCACCGAGCAACAAGACGTTGATGTCGCCACGGATGTGGTGGGCACCGCGGGTTGTCTTGGCGACACCACCGAACAGTGAGAGAGCCACGGCCGTCTTGACGTCGGTGTGGCCATAAATGCTGGGTGCAATAGAGTTGATGATCTTGTCGACGATGTGAGGGTCCTTGGACAGCTGGCGAATGCGGTGCTCGTCCTCCTCGGTCATGCGGAAGCCAGCGAGCTGGTCGTGGGCCTTGACAATGTTGTTGGCTTCGAGAATGGTGGCAAAGACAGGGAAACCGTTGCGATTGTTTAGCTGAGCGTCATAGTTGTTCTGGTAAATACCCGTCACCTCAATCTCCTCGCCAGGCTTGCACTTGTCGATCAGGTCCCAGAGGAGGATGACCTCGCGATGGCGGGGAAGACGGCCAGCAGGGACAGTACCAGGAGACTCCTGAAGGGTGATCTTCTGGTAATTGCGGTAGACGGTCTTCTCCGAGTTGAGGACGAAGGGGCCGCGCGACTGGCAGCTCTGGCAGAAGGTGATCTTGACCTCGACGTTGGCCTCCTGTTGGAAGGGACCTAGGGTGACGCCGCACTTTGTGCAGTCGAACTTGACATATTTCAGCTGAGGGAACACGCCGGTGCGGCGAGTGACGACGCCGCTGACGCGGACGAGGCAGTTGAGGTGGGACTGGCGAAGCTGGCGGAGGGTGTAGTGGACGGGGAGGTCGAAGATGCGCACGTGGATCTCGGAATGGATGCGCTCGTAGTCTGGGTAGTGGAGCAGGACAACATCCATGGCAACCTCGTCGAACAGTTTGAGCATCTCACGAGGGGCATTGGCCAGGAAATAGGCCAGGATGGCCTTGGATGTGGAGAGGTGCTCGTACGAGACCTCGAGCGACTCGGCGTTGACCTCGCCGAGGGTGCGAATCTTGTTGCCGTAGACCGAGGAGCCGTTCTCATCGGTGTACTCGGTGAGGAAGGCCTTGAACTCGCGCTTGATGGTGCGCTGGACGGCGGGCTGGGCAACCCATTCAGTCAGACTGGATGCCTTGACGTCATGGAGGGCCTCGAGCGAGAGCTCCTCGTCCATGATGTCGGCATCCATATCGGCGTCCGGGTCCTCGTTGTAAAAGCGGTGCCTCATGCGGCGTGGCTGGGCGGTAAGGTCGACCGAGGCGGCATCGTCGTCACCGGGGAGGAAGGCGGCGGGAATGCGCTGGAGACGAGCGACTTCCTTGTCCCGACGGTTCAGCTTGGCCTCGAGACGGCGACGCTCGCCGATATCGAGGGCCTCGTACTCGCCCTCGTCGTCAATGTCGATGTCTTCGTAGCGGTCGTCGGGCCGTTCCCGGTAGTCGTTCTCGAAGCCCTCGCCGAACAGATCGACGTCGTCCTCGGCCATCTCATCGAGGTCGTCGATGTCGTCCTGGATCTCGGCGCCGTCCTCCTCAATGTCGTCGTCATTGTCGGCGCCGTGGGCAATATTGAAGGCGGGGGGAGACGAGGGCATGATGGGACTGGATGCGGCCACCGAGGATGCAGCATCGTCGCCATCGTTGCGAGCCCGCTTCCTGCCGGCGGCGCGGGAAGGGCCGGCCCTGTTCGCTGATGATGGGTTCTCGCGGAGAGGGGAGCTGGGGAAGTCGGTTGTCAGTGCTTCTTCTTTTTCTCCTCCCTCTTTTGGTCCCAAAGTCTGGATTGCTCAGCGGGTATCAGCCATAAAACAGAACAACATACCTCATTTTGCTCTATATTATTCTCGTCGAAGTGAGTGTGGTGGTTGTCGACGACGAGTGAGTGAGGAATGAGGGGTGTAGGGTGGGCGGTGGGCGGTGGTTGAATGAAACAGCGGAAAAGAAACCCAAGACCCAACTCCACGGTCTTGCAGTTTCAGTGGGCCATTGGGCGGCATGCACCTGCCCCTGGTCGTCGCGTCGAATGAGGGGAGGTGGACGCGTCTACGCGACGCGCCAAACCTATTTCGGCACAACGCGTAAAGTGGTTGCGGCGGGGCGATAAGATAAGGAAGCCTGATCCACCTCACTGGACGACGCGACGGCGCTGCTTGTCGTTCATGTCATTCATGTCGCGAACACCAGTCAAGGCTGCGACTGCGACTGCGAACCTCATCACAAATGTTTTCCTTTTTACCCTTTTTCATAACGACGTCCAATTTTTGAGTCTTTGAAACCAGACTCGAAATTATTTCTATCTTGAATTTCAATTTTTTTTTCTCTTTGTTTTTTCTCCTTTCCCTCCTGGTCATCGTCGCATCCGCAATGACTTCGTCCAACATCGGCGATGCGCCTGTCGCGCGGTCCAAGTCGCGCAGCGATAGCATCTCAAACAAGTCCGATGATTCGCAGACTGCCGCAGAGTACGTCTTTTGCGCATCTTCAGGCAATTGATCAGGGGCCATGGATCTGACCCTGCGCATAGCTTTCTCCGCGAGCAGATGCAGCTCGAGGCCGAGGCCCGCGAGGTTCTGCCCTATGTAAGTCATGTTTGTACTCTCCGTCTCTTCTGGGACTTACCCGACTCACATATTCTCAGAGCATCGAGCACTGCACCAAGCCACTCGGGCCCCTCCGTCAGAGTGTCTTTGCTTGCCTGACCTGCAACCCGCCCCCCTCCGACCCCTCCGCCCCGTTCCGTACCGGCGGTGTCTGCTACGCCTGCTCAGTCCAATGCCATGGAGAACACCAACTCGTCGAGATTTTTGCGAAGAGGAACTTCACCTGCGACTGCGGCACCACGCGCTTCCCGGAAACCAGTCCCTGCAACTTGCGCATCGACCCAAAGACTAACACCAAGGGAGTTCACTCCGAGGAGCCCAACCCCAACAACAAATACAACCAAAACTTCCGCAACCGCTTCTGCGGCTGCGAATGCGACTATGACCCGGAGAAGCAGAAGGGAACCATGTTCCAATGTCTCGGCCTGGGCACCCACGAGACTGGCGGTTGCGGTGAGGATTGGTGGCACCCTGGCTGCGTCGTAGGCCTCGGCCCCAACTGGTTTGAGAATATGCCCAAGGAGGCCAAAGTCAAGACCGAGTCCAAGGAATCCGCAACAAACGGCTCCCTCCCAACAATCTCGGAAGACGCCGAGGCACCAGAGCAAACAAACGACGCCGAAGCCAACAACGGGGAAGAAGGAGAGGAAGAGGAAGACGACGACCCGCCCCCGCCGCCCGGCTTCCCCGGCGAGGACGACTTCGAAGCCTTCCTCTGCTACAAGTGCGTCGAAGCCAACCCCTGGCTGAAGCGCTACGCCGGCACCCCGGGTTTCCTCCCACCCGTCTACTCCAAACCAATAGTCGACCCAACCGAATCCACCACCTCTGCCCCTGACTCAACAACAACATCAACTGCCCTCACCAACGGCGACTCCAACAACAAAAAGCGCAAAGCCGAAGCTGAAGCCGACGAAACCGCCTCCCAAACCTCCAAGCGCCCGCGCAGTGAGGCCGCCGTTTCCCCCGAACCTACAACACCAACTCCCACGTCCACCACCACCTCGTCGTCGTCCAGCAAACCCTGCAAACTCCCCACCCTCCCCCCTCCCCCACCAACCACCGCTCCCTTCTCCCTCTTCCTCAAATCCGATTTCCGCGACCGCCTCTGCCACTGCCCGTCCTGCTTCCCGCTCCTCGCTCCGCACCCCCAACTCCTCGAGGAAGAAGAAACCTACGAACCGCCCGTCTCCGAAGACGGCGACAACGCGTCACAACAAAACGGCGGCTCCAGCACGGGCGGCGGCAGCCTCTACGAGCGCGGCGAATCCGCCCTGCGCAACGTCGACCGCGTCCGCGCCATCGAGGGCGTCATGGCCTACCAGCATCTCAAGGACAAGTTGATGCCCTTCTTCCAGCAGTTCGCCGAGAGCAAGCAGGTGATTAGCGCCGAAGACGTCAAGGCGTATTTTGCCAAGCTGAGGGGCGATGATGAGGCGATTCGGGAGGCGGCGTTGAGGGCGGAGAGGGAGGGTGGAAAGAGAGGTGGTGGTGGGGAGGAAGGGGATCATAGGAGGGAGGAGAGGGGGTATTGAGTTTCTTTGAGTTTTTTCTGCTGGATGAGGTACTGTATTAGTCATGATTCTGATTTGATGTTGCTGGTCCGTTGTTTTTGGCCAGGGCAATGAAAAAAAACGTGTATGATTAATAAGGATGAAGGGTGAGGAAGAGTTTGGGCTTCAGTCATCATCTCTCTCTGTCTAGCCGGCTGGCTGAGGTTATGAGAGCTCAAAAAATGAATGATGTCTCCCGGAATTGTCAGTTCAATGACGACTTTGTTTCTCTCAAGTAACCCCAACTAGCTACCCTCCTATGAACTCAAACATAACTCGGTGCCCAGCTGATGAATGCATTGACACTTGGATCTAATGACACAAACGTAAACAATTTCAACAGGCTCAGGAATCTGGACTAAAGGTCCTACGAGTAGGCACCTAGGTAGGGAGTCATCAATCTCATGCTTGTGCTTGCCTCTAGGCGATGTTCTGTCATCTATCGTCGTCAACAAGATAGAAGTAACAGACTCCATTGCCACACTCTTCTCTCGTACCAAACTCCAATCCCAGCCTAGCCTCCAATCTATCAATAGTCGAGGAACCAACCGGCTCGGCGGTAGCTAGCCCTGTATGTAGCTCATGAATTCAAGACAAAGTGATGACCAAAACATGAGATTTGGAAAAGAGGAATGGCAGTAGTAGTAGTAGTAGTAGTAGTAGTGGCAGTAAGAGTAAACACACTCCTCGAACCAGGAGGCATCAGAGGTCAGGAAGGGAAAGGGAATGACGAAATCAGAAAGAGTTGATATCAACCAGTCCAGTCCAGGTGTCTCGAGCCCAAAGAGAATCCATCCTTCGCGCCAATCTCGCCATGGCAGTAAAAACCAGAACCCACCCAACCATTCTTCAGTTCGTTCCATCCAGTCCAAAGGTCATGATCCTCAAGAGAAGAAGAAAATCCACGGCAAGCCAAAGCTCATAACAAGGTAGAAACCCTGTTCTTCCCTTCCCCGTAGTATCAACCCCAACTCCAAAGAGAAAACAAAACAAAAACACCAAGTCCATTCACTTCATAAGAAAACATCACCAAGTCATATGAGTGTGTCTCATCAAACTTAACTTGAAAACCACCCATTCATCCCGCTCATCTCGTTCCAACAACGCCCCATAGTCCGATTCATCCTCGCCTAGGTAGTTAGGCAGGTAGAGGTAACATGATAACTAAACAGACAGAAAACCCGTTCGGGTATTCGGTGACGAGCAGTCCCAAGAGACAAGGCTTACTACGCCCTCTTGTATTTCTGTTATGTACCACACCAGTCAGTCATCAACCCATCATCACACCTCGACCTGAATCAAAGGAGAGGGAACAAAAAACTCACCGCCTCAACCCTCCTCCGATGCATCGGATCCAACGAGTTCGTCGCGCCCAACAACGTCTGCCCAATCGCTTTCGTCGCCCCGATGGCCGGCCTGAGTATGATCGTCGGCGCCTTCCTCAGCACGGCCGTCGCCGCCCCCTGGGCACTTCCACTCTCCATAATCTCGGCCGGCACCGCGATGATGGCGTCCCTCGCCATCGCCAGGTCCCGCGCCAGACTACCATACGCCGACCGCACGCCCTGCATGATTCCCAGCGGCTGCTCCGCGTACAAGCTCACCTTGCGCTGGGCATCCTCCTCGTATTCTTCCTCATCCCACTCGTCGCCGAGCACTGCGGCCAAGGCGGCGGGCGAGCCGTGCGCCAGGCCCGTGCCGTTGTCGACTCCCGCAGCTGCCGCGCCGCCGGGCGTGAGCAGATCCTCCGCGTTCTGCAAGGCGTTTTGCGTGCCGATGGCCAGCTTGGCACCCAGCTTGACCACCTCGGTGCCCGTGGTCCGCGCGAAGGCACGCGCGCCCTTCTTGAGGCTGCGCACGATGCGGCCGTCCTTGCGGTATTCGCGGATGGGGATCTCGATGAGATCGCGGAAGCCGCTGGTGGCCGTGACGATAGACCGTACCGACGCAAGCCCGGCCAGAACCCCGGGGAGCTGGTTCTTCTTGACGTCGGCCATCCAGATGTCGTTGAGCTGCTCGCCGAGCCGGTCGAAGCCGGACACGCCGTAGAGGATGACGCGGCGCAAAACCATGCGCGCGTCCTCGAGGATCATGAAGTTCATGAACTCGGTCGTCTTGCCCGAGCGCAGGCCGGCGTAGTCGACACGCTTGGGCTTGAAGTCGAGGCGGACGGGGATGCTGTCAACGGCGATGCGCTGGATGAAGGGAATGTCGGTGGGAGAGGTGTGGGCCGGCGCCGCCGCCTCGTCCTTGAACCCGAAGAAGCGCGTGATAAAGTCCAGTGCGTCTTGGTCGACGTGCAGTCGGAGAGGCAGGATCTTGGCGCCGATGACCAGCTCGGTGGCGGGGGTATCGACGAGCCTCGTCGTGATGACCTCGAGGTGCACCATGTTGGCGCCCATCTCGCGCTCGCCCGCGTCGATATCGTACATGGCGAACTTCTTCCACGTCGACGTCGGGACGTGGTCAAAGATATCCAGGTCGCGAACCCGCAAGTCGATCGAGTTGAGCGTCTCCCCCGAGCCGGGCGGGAACACCACAAAGTCCACATTGACGCCCTTAAGCTCAAACGTGATCTTGTGCCGCCGGCTGCGGGTGAGCTTCAGGCTCTTGGACCGGCCGCGCTGGCCGCCGGCGCGGTACGTCGTCGTCGACGTAACCGCCGACGTCGCGATCGAGTCCGTATCTCCAAAGTCCTGCAGGCCGTGGTTGATGGCCTGTGTCAGCTCCCTCGGATCGCGGTTCGCCGGGATCCCAATGTAAATCGAATTGAACAAGCAGTCGCCAATAACCTGCTCGTCGTCGTCCAGATCCGGATCGTGATTCCGCTCAGCACGGCGCTCGTACGCCCTGGCTTCGACCTCCTGCACCGCTTTGGCAATCACCTCGCGCGTGCGCACCCAGTCGTATCCGTCAAAAAGATGCCAGATAATGTGCACATCGCGAACGCACACCTTGAGCGGGGCGCGTTCGTGCCTCAGATCCGTGTGCTTCTCGTACTTGTTGGCCCGCGAGTTCCAGCGGTGCGCCGTGCCGCGGGGCAGGGAGCTGCCCGCAAAGTAGTCTTCCTTGACGGACAAGTCGTCACTGCTGCTCTCGTTGCCGCCCCTGCTCTGCCCGCCCAGGCTCGCCGTGCTCAGCAGGACCCCGTCGCGCGTGTCTTCTATCCTCGTGCTTCCCGCGAGCACCGAGCTGGCCGTGGCGTCGAACAGTTCCTCCTGCACCGCTTCCTCATAGTACTGAGAGTCGAGGTTCAGCGGGCTGTCGGCTGCCGCGTCAAAGTCCGCCTCACTATCCACGTCAGCGCCTCCTCCCTCCAGCTCCCGGGCGAGGGCAAAGTCCTTATCAAAGTCGTACTCGCCCTCGGCCTGGCCAAATGTCTCGGCGCTGATCGACGCGAGCAAATCTTGAATTGGCATGACCGACGTCCGGAACTTGATCTCCTTGCTCGGCGGCGTAGGCGGCTTCAGAGCGTTGGCGAGGGCGATGAGCGTCTGCGTCGAGTCGGCGCACGTCTCGAGCACCAGCAGGTCGTCGCGCAGCTCCACCTCGAGCTGCATCTCGCCCTCCGAATCCTTGGACGCGGCCACGGCGGCTTTGGCCGACGAGATCTGGCAGATGTTGACATACCCCTTTCCGCACAGCTCGGTGACCTGCGGGGACGGGGTCGCCAGGGGCCGACGGGTCGTAGCAAACGGGGCGCCCGGGGCTTCGAGGATGGACACGTCGTCGATCAGCAGGATCGCTGCCCGTTTCAAGCTCACCGTGGAAGTCATGGCATCGCCCGCCGGAGGCATGTCCAGGTGAGCATCCGTGAGCACAACAAGCATCTTGGACTTCAGACCGAGTGGATTCAACCCGATAAGGCAGTCCTGAAAACCGACATCCAACCGGAGCGGCTTCGACGGTTTGGTCTGCTCCACCGGGGAGAGCGAGGACGCGTCGGAAGATTGCCTCTTGATAGCCGCATGGGTCTGGTCGCCCAAGTTTGCGACCGAGGCTGCCAATGTGACCTCGTAGTCCTCCGGCGTCGTGTTCTCCCCAAGACCCAAAAGATCCATGACAGTCGGTACCCGGTACTCAACGCTCAGCCCAATAACCTTCACCTTGACGACCGGCTGGATGTCATCGATGAGCCGCATCATAAAGACGGGCAACTTCTCCGAAGAGGAGGAGCTACCAGTCCTCGGCGCTGGTGTCGTCAAGACCAACTTCTCCGACCCGTTCCGGTTCACAGACACCTCACCAAGCGCGACGGCCACCAACTCGGGGAGAGAGATGTGCGCCACTTCCAACTCAGCCAACGAGACTTGGACCACGCCGAACCGGCCCCCAATATCGACGCGGGCGTCAACATTCTTGATACGACCCAGCGTCAGCAGCCCAGGCCTGTCATCCTCAGGCAGATACTTGGCGACGGTCCCGAGCTTAGCAAGATCGTCCGCCAATCCGGGCAAGCAACTCAGCTGCTGTAGCTCGCCCGCATCGACACGAACGGTAGACACCGTCACGCACAGCACCGGCCCTTTCTTCCGCTGCCTCAGCAGCGTGTCGACCATGATTTCATCCTCATGCTCGTCGAACCGGATCTTGGACGGGGTGATAAGCTCGAGCAGCCTCTCCAGATCCTTATCCCTCGGTACCGAGCGGTATTCAATCCTGGTGTCCGACACCTCGGCCGTGATCGGGGCGCTGGCGCCGGATCTCTTGATGTGCGGCCCGGACACGCGGATCTTGCTAAAGTGGATTCCGATACCCTCCCCTCGGGCGACCATCTTCAGGGCGCTGGTGTTGACCGCGACGCTGCACTCCCGGCCGATCACGTCGATCTTAAGACCGTTAACTCGGAGGTCAATCTTGGTTTCCGGTCCTTTGACGACATCATCTTCATCAGGCTCGTCGAACCGAACCCCCTTGACAGGCTTCTGTCCAGATTTGGCTGGGCCTTTTTGAGGAACGGGCGGGTTCGACGCAACCGAAGCGCCCATGTTAAGGAAGCTGCTGAGCCCGCCGAACCACCCAAAGGTCTCGTCCAATCTCGCGAGATCGAGCTTGACATGCAGAGGCAGGGTGTTGATCTCTATCCGCGACTCCTGCTGGCCCAGCGTCGCCTTGATGGACACGTCCTGTCCCGCAGAGGGGAATGTACTCGCCACGGATTCAAACATCAAAACCGAGCGGTCGAACGCGATGATGTCGTCATCGGCATAGCCGAACTTCATCTTCTCTATGCTGAAGGCTGCCTCTTTCCGGGAGTTCCCACCTGTCAAGGAGCCCTGGAGGTCTGTTAACTGCAATTGAAGCAGCACGTCCGAGCTGTAATCGGTGGTCTTCCTCTCCAAGATCCTCTGAGGAACGTCAGCAACACCAGCGAGCTTCTCCAGGAACAACACAGACAGCTGCTCCACGGCAATCTTGATGTCCGGGATGGGCGAAGGGGGCTTCTCAGCGGCTGCAGATTCAACGTTGTCGGCTGGGGGACGCTGGATTGCCTCAAGCAGCCGCGCCACAACCATCGCCAGAAGGAATCCAATCGAGGCATCGAACCGGACCTCGACCGGCCTCAAAGTGATCTCGATGGACGAGTCCACTGGTGCGTTTTCTGGCGATGACTTTCTTGGGGGTGTGAAGTTTTGGCTGTGACTCGCTGCATGGACAGAAAATGCTCCAGGGAGGTCCGGGGTCGACTTCCCAAGATCCGGGATGGTTGTCGAGAGGTCTTTGTGACTGGAGGGTAGGTAAACCGAAATGGAGCTGAGAGTCAGGATTTCCTTGACCAGCCGCGTCGGTCCGCGTGGCGTAGCGGTATCATCTTGTGGTGGTTCCTCCGGAGCAGCATGCTCAACCGGCTCCTTCTTTTCGGGCTCGACAGACTCCGAGACTGTCTCCTGAACACTCTGCAGAACCGTATCGGGCGTCGTTTCCGCCACAATCTTCTCAGCCTCCTTTGTTTGTTCTTGCCGGGGAGGAGAAGGAGGAGCAGGAGGCTGGGGCGCGGAAGTCGATGTCGTTGGCACCACCCTCGGCGGTGGCGCATTTTCCTCCTCATCATCAGAAATGTATGGATCGTCATCCCAAGCCCCAGGCATGCCAGACCTAAGCCTGGTGGACTCGGTCTGCGAAAACGCGCTCATATACATGCTCTCTGCCTCCTCGTGGCTGAACACGCGCGACTCCGCCAAATCGTCATGCCCAGCATCGCTCGAACTCGCACTCTGTGGCTCCGAATGCATGGAATCGGCTGGGGACACAGAAGAAGGGGGTGCCTGAAAATCTCCTGTGGGGCGAAGAAACGGCTCAGAACGTGCCACTCGATCAAGCGTCTCCCAAACCGGGCGGGCTGGCTCGACGACTTCTGATCGTGCCGGGTCTCGGGAACCAACCACTGGTGAATCGAGATATGTGGACGCCCTGGGCGTGGAGAGCGACGAGGCCGGCTCGGCGGCCTGTTCTGTCTCGTTGTTCTCGTCCAGCTCATATGGAATGTTGAATGCCGCCTCGCTATCGCCAAGCTGATACTGGCTCTGGGCCATGGCCTCGTAACTCGGGCCATCGTCGGAGCTGAGACTCGCTGCAAGACTCCTCGGCCGAGAGGCGGGTTCGTCCGTCGCAATGGGGGATCGCGAAGAGATTGACAAAGGCATCGACGGTGACCGTGCCAGGGAAGAGAAGACGGTAGTCTCCGAGATCAAAGCGGCGCGGATATTCTCCAGGAGGATATGCCTCGTTCCTTCCTTGTGAACAATGGAAGGCCCATCTTCCGAGGAGGGTTCAGGTGAAGTGACTCCCTCTACGTTGAGATTTTCGAGGGAGAGCTCGAGAGTGACGGGTTCATGAGTAGCCGAGCTCGGATCTACCAGAACCTCAACATCGACCTGCGCGGTGACCCCGCGCACACGGACCTGGAGTCTATCGACGATGCCCTGGAGAAAGTTGGTCAGGAAAGCCGGCAATGTGAGAGGTTGGCCGGTGCCGACGGTCGAATCGTCATCGCTCCAAGACTCGCTTGTCGCCACGGACGCGGCCAGGTCTTGGTTCTCAGCAGCCAGGGCTTCCTCGAGCTCCATCCTGTCTGCGACCGGGCGCGTCTCCAGGAACGACTGGGCCAGGTCCGCGGCAGTGGGCACCACGTCAACCTCGGGTTTTGTGTCTTTCGTCTCGCCGTCCTTATCATTCCCCTTCGTAGATGTCACCTTCAGCCGGATATCGACGCCATCCACTTCGGCCGTAATGGGACTGGAGTAAAAATCCATGGGGATCGTCACGCGAAGCAATAACACCTTAGCCCGCCGCAGGGTGATATCTGGGGGGAGGCCCAGAAGGGCCTCGAGCTTCTACACAAGGCATCAGCAATCCTGAGCTCATATACACATACGTACGTATCTCAACAACTGGGTGCGAAAATAGGATGGCGGGCCACGTACAGGAAGAACCAAACCGACATCGCGGAACTCCAAAACCGTATTCCGGCCTAGGGCAAAATCGAGGTTATCAAGATCCAGGGCGTCGGAATCGAGAAGGTCGAGCTTTGATAGGGCGAAACGGAGGAGCTGTTTCGCCATGGAGGAGCTCCGGAAAGACTGAAAGAAGGACGCCATCTTGTGGTGATATAGCCGCTACGGGCGCGGCGCAGAGGGAGGGAAAGATGAAGGTCAAAGGTGTGTAAGTGGAAGAAGAAGCGGTGCTTGGTGATTACAGTAGGCGGCGGCGCGAATCACGAGGGGTGGTGGTGGCGGGGCGGCTCAACGGTGGGACTAGTGATAGGTAGAAGGCTCGCCGCAGGCAGGGGGGAGAAAGAGGGCGGGCTGATGAAGGGAAGACGGCGGAGGATGTGTCGATTAGTCGTCCACAAGGGCGGAGAGTGGGAGATGGAGCAGGACAGCCGCAAGGATCATGTTGGGATGATCATGTCATGTCGTTGTCAAGGTGATGCTCGGCGGACGGATACCTAAAGGTGACGCTCAAGCGTTCCAGGTGCGAATCGCGGAAGGGCGCACAAGGAAAATGGGCCAGAGAAAGCCACCTGATAGAGACAGTCGGGGGACAAATGAGCACCAAGACAGGAGCCCGAGACAACAGGAGAAAATGGCGAGAAGCACAAGACAAGCACAAGGCCAAAACTCCAGGAGGAGGAATAAGTTGCAAAGCCAGGTGTTGCCGGAACACAAGGCGCGGCCGGGGGTAGCAGTGGCTGGTTGAGCTGGCCAGGCGGGCAGCTGCCGAATTACGTAGACGAGACGATGATGATATCAACGGCTGGGCAGTGGATTCCAGGTCTCGGTCGAACTGGCCTGGAGGTGATGGGGTCGTTTGTTGCGATGACAATAACAACGAC
Source organism: Mycothermus thermophilus (assembly GCF_041956435.1). Lineage (NCBI taxonomy): Eukaryota > Fungi > Ascomycota > Sordariomycetes > Sordariales > Chaetomiaceae > Mycothermus > Mycothermus thermophilus. Next base: position 3,201,990 of record NW_027191431.1, on the reverse strand, counting down.
GGCGGCAGATCCGAGAGAGGCGGCAGCTCAGCAGCCAGCTGTGTACCTGAGTTATGAGTCTTTAGATAGATAGGCCAGGCCGGTGTCAAGTGGAAGTCGCCGAAAGTGAGGTGCGCTGACGAGGCGGGTAGGCAGTCTGGGCATGCAGCATGGCGCAAGCGACAGGCCGACAAGCGCTGGACAACCTCGCACTGGCAGATGGCGGACGACGGAGGACGGACGGCGGGGACCGGGAACGGGAATGGCGGGGATGCTGAGTGTGGAGCTGCAGAGGAGCTTCAGAGCCCGTGACGACAAGACGCCGTCGCTGTTGGCCAGGACCCTGGCACTTGGAGTCACTTGATTGCCTTATCGGGGGGCTTGTGGCTCACTCGGTGTGGGGTACCAGCAGGGGTGAGAGTTGGAGATAACAGGGTTAGGGTTCTGTATGACTGAACATGCTCCGGACAGGCATCAAATGCCCTGCCATTCTCCTTAAGAGATAGCTGCATAAATTTACTCTATCGCCTGCATCTGGCTACGAGTCGGAGGGACTTGACTTGGGACTGTCCGCAAGCAATTGTCCGAAAGCAGCAATACTGCATGCATTTGGCCAAGAAGCTACCTGCTATGCGTTGCACCCAGCTCATCACCTAAAATGCATCGCTCTCACGTCCTTCAAATATCGGAGCCTAGGTTGCCAAGGTACCGGCACATCCGGCTGTTGTACATACGAGGTCGTGCTGGAACGGCCAACCCAACGCCATGACTCTTGTCTGACGCGTCCACCTCATCCATCTCAGGTGGATGGTCCAAGACATGATGAGAGAGTAGCAACTGAACAGCGCCCATTTCCCCAGCAACTTGTCATGAGCCAGACGACCCAACCTCCCCATCAACCCATAAACCCCTTCTCCCCCTTCTCCCCCTTCTCCCTCTCCTTCTCCTCCCTCCCCAACCCCGCAACCCCAACACTCCCTCCCCTCCCGCAAATCGCCTGCCCAATCCTCCTCGCCACATGCTCGCCACTCCAATACGCCCCTGTCACCGTCCCCAGCGCCACAAACGGCGCCGTATGCTCTCCCGCCAGCCAGATCCCCTCGCTCGGCGCACCGTGCCGCATCGCCTCTATATCCCTATCCCCGTCACGCAGCCCGACCTGGAAGTTCACGTAGCTCCCGTTGCCCGCGAGGTCGTCGCCCGACCAATCCGTCGCGAGGAACCCCGTGGGTTGGCAGGCCGGGTCGTGCGGGTCGTAGGACGGCAGGCGGGAGTAATACGGGCGGAAGTGACTGAAGATAAACGCGTCGCGATCTTTTTGGCTAGTGAGGGAGCGCAGAGTCGATGTGACATGGCGCGACTGCTCGCCGTACATGTAGAACAGCAGCGTCGGGCTGCCGCCGTTTTCCGCGCCGCCCAGAGACCCCAGTTCGACGATCTCGGCCAGCCAACGGCTCGGGTTCGTCTCGGGAGCATATTTGGGTGCGAGCCATTGGCAAAAGCCCTGGACGGTGCGGCCGCCGTCTGAGGAGGAGGGGTTGAGCCAGAAGGCGGTGGGGAAGGAAAGGTAGACCTTTTCGAGGTTGCCGTAGCCAATGTTTTGGATGGCTTTGCTGAGACGGTCCGGCAGAGGCGGCGAGAAGGCTTGCGGGTTCTGCTTGAGCCAGCCCAGCGGGCAGGTCACGACGAGCTCGTCAAACTCAAACACCCGCCCGTCGGTGGTTGTAACCTTGACGGTCCCCGTGCGGCCGATGGATTTCCCGTGGATCCCGGCCACCCGGGTCTGGTAGTGGATATCTGCTCCGTCGATGGCCGGTTGCGCGACCTTTTCGAGGACCTTGTTGTACGTCCCGGCGCAGAACAGATTCTCTGAGAAAGAAGCGTTAATAGAACCGCCTTTCAACTCGGGAATATTTGAGAAACAAAACCCTCAACCTACCGCCTTCGATGCACTCCTCCAGCCAAAAGAACTTCAAGCTCTGCGTGCTTAGGGGACTCCCGACAAAGTTCCCCCACAGCTCCGCCATCTGCAACAGTATGCGCCTCTTCCGCTCGCACCCCTCCTCGCCGTCCGGTATCCTCACGGCGACGTTCCTGCGAAAGAAGTCCAGCAGGGACTCCTCCGGGTCGATTTCGTGCCCAAACTTATTGGAGTACTCGAAAGCGTCCTGGATAATGTCCCACATCATGGTCGAGAACTTCTCGCCCTCCTCTTTGGGGAGCAGGTTCCCGTCCTCGTCAAAGACGTACGAGTGGGCGTCCCAGTCGCCCGTCTTGGTCTTGGTCTCGCGCACCAGGTCCATGATGGGGTTGTCGGTGGTTCCGTGGATCCAGTTGGCGCCCACGTCGGCCAGATGGCCGTTGGGAAGCCTCTCCTGCCACACCCTGCCGCCGAGGCGATTCCTGCCCTCAAGGATGGTGACGCGGAAGCCGTTCCGGAGCAGCACATCGGCGCATCGGAGACCGGCAAAGCCGCCACCGACGATGCCGATGTGCGGTTTCCTGCTTGGACCGAGAGTTTCGAGCTAGTACAGCAGCCACATGTAAGCATCAAGTTCTGCGCGTCTCGTAGATAACTGTGCGGGGAGCTGTTCGGGATGGCTCTCCTCCTGCATGCGGTGGATCGGAAACAAAACCCCCCAGGAAAATACAGAAGGAGAATCTATGCACCGACAGAAAAATACGGTCCTAGGACAGGATGCGATGTACCTGCAGGACTCTATCCATGATGCTCATCCTCCTCGGGGACGATATCGCAGGTCGAGTGAGTTTGAGGTCCTGGTATATTCTCGACGTCTTTTTCCATGCGGCGCTCGAGACCGACATTGAGTAAGCATCCATCTTGACGACGGCGGCCTTGAAGCCTCAAGTGAAGAGAAAGAAAAGAAAAAGATTTTATGAGGGAGTCAGGTGAGGTGAAATCAAGAAGTGACTTGGGAAGTCCACGGTAAGGCGGGGTTGCCTCGACTTCTTGGTATCAACAACAAGGTGTGTATGGAGGTATACGGTGTACGAGAGGCAACGCCTTGCCAGAGTTGGCGCTTAAAGTATTTGATTGATTATCAAGGCGGAGTAAGGTTTATCAAGGCTTCACTCAGTACAGTATCTCAGATAACTGAGACAGTGCAATGGCCGCCTTGGAGAAGACTGCGGGAGGAGGACTCAAAGGTTGGGTTGGTCCTTTAAGGTTCTATAACTCAGAAAGGGGGGAGCACCTGGTCGAGGCGCGTGCCGTGGTGGACAAGGACCGGTCCTCGACCGGAGGTGGGATAAATGGAAAGACGGCCCATCTTACTCCTCCATGTCACAAACGACCTGGCTCGTCCGTTATGGTGTGGTGCAGGCGGTCAAGTTGACGAGACCAGGAGGCAGAGATAAGAGCCGTTGGCCCCTCTTGAAGAGGCTGCGCAACGCGAAAAGAACGAGTCAAAGATTGGGCTGCAAGGGGTCGTGTGTATTGAGGTTGCGGTCGAGATGGGACCCAGGGGCAGCGGGATCCATCTCTTCAGACCGTCTCAGGGCACAAATCCCGGGGATGGGTTGACGTGGTTGACATGGTGTTCGAGAACCAGTCCATGTCCGAGTTAAGCGCATGTTTGCGCCGGTCTCTCCGTTCATCGGTCTCTTCCGGCTGAGGCAAGTCGGGCAAGGGGAAAACGGGAGACTTGTTTTGGCAAATGCGCAATGCAAGATACGGCGCATGTCGGACGTAGCGGTGACTCAAGTCGACCGCCGAGCGACGAACCGGACCACTCGGTCTCACCGCGTGCTCACGAAATTTGGGGCCTGCGGCCAATGACGAGGTCGCGGAGGCTGGCATCTGACCAGCAGCGTCAAAGCGGAAACAAAAAATGGAATAAACTTACGAATTCCGAATGTGCAAGAGACGTCCGGGATTCATACGGCTAGACCTGTTCGATTCCGCCTGGAATTGAGGCTACACAAAACATGTTCCAGCCCTCCAACAAATTGTTTTGAGCGGGGATTCATCATGTCCGAAGGCACCGGGTCCGGGAAGTGTTGAGATCTCCACCGGCGCCCATCGGCCGCCACCTCAGCCGGCAGTGGCGGGCCTCGCCACAGCGAACCAGGGGACCAAGAGCCCTGGATTGAGACGCGATGATCTCTCAACCAGTGTGTTCGTTCAACATGAAATTTATCCCGGTGCATCCCGCAGACCGTCCATACCTATGCTCGTGCAGAGCTGGTTAACGCTTATCTCGAGGCAAGCTCCAAAACGGAATCCCCTTTACTGCCCTGTTGGTGTTCCTCAATCTCTCAGGGCATGTTCCGTGGCTAAGCGATGGGGGCCGGCCCCGCGCGATCGCGGGGTAATCTCCAACTGGAGGGTGGTGAGGCTGTCAAAAGGAAAGTTCCGATTACACCGATCCAGCCCTCCAACATTTCGAAACAAGGGCTCGAGTCAGGCAGGGCGACGGTGATCCGCGAATGGGGACTGTCAAGCTCTCGTGGGAGGCTGCTTGGGTCCAGCTGACGGGAGTGCTGAAGCAAAAGTGAAGGAAATGTCCGTTCTCCAACCTATAGTGGGGTCTGGCGACACGCCTCTGACGAAAGTGGCTGGGTGCCCTGTGGCTCTGCGTGCCAGGGCTGAGGTGAGAAAGCAGTTCTGGGCAATTGAGAATCGATGCCGAGCTGTAACTCCTGGTAAGTATTGCTGAGAGATCTTTTGTATATCAGTACCACAACTCAAACCCCATTCATGAGCTGATGTACTTTTACTCCTTACGGAGTAACTCACAGCATCTCTCATCAGCCTCTTCCATTTCATGAAGAGAAACAAAAGCCTCAAGGCAACACAGCAACCGCAAGCATCAAGAAGGAGCAAGGATGCCAGGATCACATGCAACGCCAGGCACAAACGGCTGACGCCAGGCAGGCTGGGGAGGCCTGGGGAGGCCCCTGGGCAGCCAATCAGAGCAGACTCAATGCACCTGGTGTCAGCTTCCCCACATTCCCCGTTCCAGATCCCCAGATAGGACCCCAGAATGCAGGAGCAAGCCGAGGCAGTCTCACGGCAAACGGCAAGTGCCATCAAGCAGCCGAAGCAATGTCCTGGGGAAGAAACCGACGACCGATCAGCCGGGTCCAATCCGGGCCCAATCCGGGTCCAAATCCATGGATCCTCGGCACCGCGACCCCTTTAAGCTCCTTGTCCGACTTGTGGTGACAATTGAATCTCTGAAATAAAAAGACAGCCGCACTTCCAGGGCTGTGTGTGGCCGTCCGTGTTTGCCGTCCCTACCTTCTTTGTTCTGCCGTCTTTGCGCCGTGTCTTACAGGTCAGGTTGCTTCTCGTGATACCCTTCCTCGACGTCATCTCTCTGTCCCATTTTGTGATCCCTTGTTTCTCTTAACCACCAAAACCAACAACACCAACCGACGAGATGGCGAACCTCCAAGTCCCCGCCAAGACCTTCACCCGCGCCGAGGTGGCCAAGCACAACACCGAGGACAGCGTCTGGTTCATCATCGACACGGTCGTCTACGATGTGTCCGAGTTCCTCGACGCCCACCCTGGCGGCGAGGCCGTGCTGCGCCAGGTCGCCGGCACCGATGCCACCGTCGCCTTCTACAACCTCCACCGCCACGAGGTGCTCGAGAAGTACCAGGACCTGGCCATCGGCAGCATCGAGGGCGAGAAGCCCTCCATCATCGCCCCCGTCAAGGGCGAGCTCTCGCCCGTGCCCTACGCCGAGCCGCTCTGGCTGCGGCCGCAGTTCAAGTCGCCCTACTACAAGGAGAGCCACCGCCGCCTGCAAAAGGCCATGCGCGAGTTCACCGACAAGTACGTGACCCCGGAGGCCATGGAGCGCGAGCGCGACGGCAAGTACATCAGCCAGGAGCTCCTCGAGCGCATGTCGCGCGAGGGCGTGCTGCACATGCGCATGGGCCCCGGCAAGCACCTGCACGGCGTCAAGCTGCTGGGCGGCGTCGTCGACGGCAAGGAGTTTGACTACTTCCACGACCTGATCTGCTCCCAGGAGAGTTCGCGCACCGGCTGCCGCGGCTTCGGCGACGGCAACATGGGCGGCATGGTTATCGGCCTGACGTGCATCCTCAACTACTGCCACCACAACCCGGAGCTCAAGAAGCGCGTCGAAGACGACGTCTTCTCGGCCCGCAAGAAGATCTGCCTGGCCATCACCGAGGCCTTCGCTGGCTCCGACGTCGCCGGCCTGCGCTGCACCGCCACCAAGACCCCCGACGGCAAGCACTACATTGTCAACGGCACCAAGAAGTGGATCACCAACGGCTGCTTCGCCGACTACTTCGTCACGGGCGTCAACACGGGCAAGGGCCTGTCGGTCCTGCTCATCGAGCGCGGCCCCGGCGTCGAGACCAAGCAGATCAAGACTTCCTACTCCACCGCTGCCGGCACCGCCTACGTCACCTTCGACAACGTCAAGGTCCCCGTCGAGAACCTGCTCGGCGAGGAGAACAAGGGCATCTACGTGATCCTGTCCAACTTCAACCACGAGCGCTGGACCATGTGCTGCGGCGTGATCCGCGGCATGCGCCTCATCGTCGAGGAGTGCCTCAAGTGGGCGCACCAGCGCATCGTCTTCGGCAAGCGCCTCATCGACCAGCCCGTCATCCGCCAAAAGCTCGCCAAGATGATCGCCCTCTGCGAGTCCCACCAGGCCTGGCTCGAGTCCATCACGTACCAGATGTGCAACATGTCGTACGCCGAGCAGAGCAAGCACCTTGGCGGGCCCATCGCCCTGCTCAAGATGAGCGCCACCCGCGCCGGCCACGAGATCGCCGACGAGGCCGTCCAGATCTGGGGCGGCCGCGGCCTCACCCAGACCGGCATGGGCCGCATCATTGAGAACTGGAACCGCAACTACAAGTTCGACGCTATCCTGGGCGGCGCCGAGGAGATTCTCGGCGACCTCGGCGTCAGGCAGGCCATGAAGTTCATGCCCAAGGCTGTGCTCTAAACAAGACGAAAAACCAAGTCTGCGAGAGGAGGCGGGGCGTGATATGAATGATGATGGAAACAAACTTCCACTGTATATAGTACCTACTGGGCAATTTCTCTTATTATGTACCTAGTCTTCAATACGTTTCCAATGTCAAGGGGTTGGTTCAGATGATCACAATATCATGCTCAACATTTGCTCTCAGGCGCATCATATCACAAACTGTCTTGTCTATTCTGTCCCAAGTTGATAGCAGCATCAGAGATTGTGGACCTGGCCCATCCGACTGTTCCATCTGAGAATTGAGGTATTTAAACAGCCCCGGGACTGTTCAACGTCCGAGAGAACTCAAGGCAATCCCTGTGACGAACACTCTTATAATTCAGTCGTCCAACCCTCATCGGATTCCAATCCATATTGGAGGCCGGCTTCGCCATGTGTCCATCGTCAAAACGGAGAGCAAGAAACACCGAGGGCCTGGAAAAGCAAGCCGCCAGATTCAACACACACCTCACCAATTCAAAAAACAAATGGAGATCAAAGAAATCGCGGAATCCCATTTAACTCCGGTTTTTGGTACCCGTCTGTTGCAGTAGACTTCCTGATGTCTGTGTCCCCTGAATGCTGCGCGTTCCATATCTTGATTCCCTTGTTGCTTGCCTTTTTGTTAAGCATCCCGAGAATGCGTGGGCATGAACATGAGAGAGAAAGGAAAAGAAAACCCGAAAACTGGAAAAGAAAAGTCATGACGGAGAGGCCCGAGTCATATGGTTCCCCCCAAAGCACCCGTCACCGGGCCGGGAAACGCACAAACTCCTCAGCCAAAGGGGTATCCAGGCCACCGAGATACCAGCCAGCATTCCAACCTCCTCCCTCACAGAGCTCGCCCCACGCTCCAAACGCAGAGACCGACTTCCTCCCAAGAGATGTAGTGTTATGTATGCCATGCGCACCCCCGTGTCATCAACCTCCCACTCTCGCCCCCAACCCTTCGATCACCAAAGCCCCCATGAGCTACTTCCTCCCGTCCATCGCCTGATAGAAATTCCGAGGATGCGGCCAAAGGCTTGCTGATCTAGACGAAACCTTCACGTCCGTCCAAAGGGGCCGGGGCGCCTCACGCCATTGACTTAGTTGTTGGGGCACTGAGCCTGGACGTGGCCGGGCTGCTGGCACTTATAGCAGATCTTCTCGCCACCGGCGGACTCCTTGGGGCAGTCGCGCGACATGTGGCCGGTCTCGCCGCAGTTATAGCACTTGCTGCCATTCACGCAGTCACCTGAGTTGAAGTTAGTTGGTGGCAAACGAAAGAGTATGCCAGAAGCGGATTGACATACGAGACAGATGGCCAATACCGCCGCACGAGTAGCAGGTCTTGGGGCCGCCATAGCCGCCGCCGTAGCCGCCGGAGTTGTAACCACCGCCGCCATAGGGACCGCCCTTGGGGCAGTTACGGGCGATGTGGCCAATGTCGCCGCACTGCCCATGCTTGATTAGCACGAGAACCTCAGACACATTCCGGGTCGCGTGGCTTACCTTGTAGCACTCAACGCCAGCCTGACCGCCGCCGCCGGGGCCCTGGGGGCAGTCACGGAGAATGTGGCCAGGCTGCGAGCAGCGGTAGCAGATCTTGGTGTCCTTCGGACCCTCGGGGCACTCGCGGCCTGCATACAGTTAGAAGAAGAGACTCGTTTGCCAATGCGCTTATAGTGTACTTACTCATGTGACCCTCGCCTGATCGCCAAAACATCGACTGTCAGTTCATCCGTCAACTCGAAGAGGCGCGGAAGCCAGGAATGCTTACCGCCACAGTTGTAGCTAGACTCCTCATTAGCAATCATGCGCAGCGATTATAAAAAAGGGAAATGTAAAGGGCCGGTGACGTACCACTTAGCAGCAGCCTTGTTCGGGCAATCGCGAGCCTAGAAATCCAAAAGTTAGTGGCTGTAACTCAACGATGCGATACTCCCCTCCCTCGAGACTTGTCTCTCTGCGCTCTCGCCGACAGTGGCGTACCTGATGAGTGGTGTCGCCGCCTATTATCTCTCATGTCAGATGATCTCTCTCTCTCCCCAACGCAAGCAGTACAAGCCGGTGTAAAACAGGCAGACATTGTTTTGTGTTTGTGTGTTTGTGTGTGCGGTTAAGCAGCGGCCTCTGAGCGCGAACGGGCGACGGTTCGAAGGCCAAGTCCTGTGTGCGACCCAATTTCAGATGTCTGAATTGGAAGCAACCGACTTTTGACCATGATTCAGCCTGTGCCTTGTTTCCTTCTCCGGAGACCGGAGACCAGTCGGCGTGTCGTCGCATGGGACGAAAGGCGAACAAGTCCCAGGACGAGACACCAACACTGACACCAGCACCACGTTGTCACCGAGCCCAGAACTTGACCAGAGTTTTGAGGCTCAATGCGTGTAGGAATGCGTGGGGGAAGGCGTTGCGAATTGCTGTGTGTGTGGCTTGAGGGCAGTGCCTGTGCATGCACCGTCGCTCGCGCACGGAATCGTGGAGTTGTTCCGACTGGCCGTTTGACCCAATGTGCCTGGCCAGAGAGGTGCGCGATGGGCACACATCATCATGCGCGACCGACCCGACAGTTCGGATATGGTGGGTGAACGGCAAATGGGCGCTCAGGGCCGCGGGGCAAACACAAGCCAGAGCGAAGGGATTGAAGTGCGGCGGGCAAACTCACAAGTGAAGCAGGCCCGACCCTGAGTGCTGAAATCCATGGTGGATGATGGTAGTGGACGGTGAAGACTGAAGAATTGGTGATTGATGTTGGTGTTTTGGAGAGAAGATCTGGCGTTGTTGGCGAAGGCCAGGTCAGTAACTGGTTGTATGTAAATGGCAGATTTCTGTTCTGGAAAGTGGAGGGGCGAGAACAGTTGAATGCAGAGAAAAAAAGGTGGGGGAGGGGAGTTTTCAAGGTGGGGCGCTGGGACAATTTTCCCACTGAAGGGAAAGAATGGTGGGAGGAATGCGAACGGAAAGAGGGATGGAGGTTCTGGATTTGTGGGATCTGAAGGGGGCGAAATCAAACTGGGGGCGACAAGAATGAATGGTCAACAAACCTCAATTGATGATGGCGATGGCGACCTGATGGAATGATTCAACACGCGACGTAGGATTTTTGCGTGTGTTCGTACAGGTCAGGAGTGTGTTGTGTTGAAAAGGAAGAAAGTAAACGGTGGGAGGGCTCCGTCGACCTAAAAGTACTACTGAGAGGAAGGTCCAGTCCTCTCCAATCTTTCCGAGCTGGTCCGGAGTCTTAATCCGGCAGGCACCAGAGGTCACGGGTAGGGAAGAAGGGAGCGAATGCCGGGCGGCGTATGATTTTTTCAAACGGAGCAGATTTTGTGTGGAACATCCCTGCGGCCAACAGATAGAGGGGTTTCAGTGGCTCAACATCTGTCAGCTTTCAATTTTCAAAGCCGTCCTTACAGGCCCAGGTGTTGACATCAAGGGATTGCCACAACTCCGTTTCCACGGCCAGCCTTTCACATCCTTGGACACCCCGTACAGCCCAGCCACATGGAAACCGGCCCCGATGCAAGTTGGTCTCGGTTGAATGCATCTGTCCCGCCAATGGATCGAAGCATGAAGCCCGTCGGCCTCTCTGCCGTTCTTTATCCCTGCCTTCTTACGTTGAGCCGCGGGTCCCTATCGCGTACGGGGTACAGCAGGACAGGGTTTGTGTTGGTCCCATCCCACCGGCCCGGCGGTACCCCGTATGTATGTACAGGGCTGCAGGTTGATCCCTTCCTCGCTCGGATCAGCTCCCGCCTTGGCCGGGGAATCCGATTCTTCCATGCCGCTGTCTCGGTAGACTGATTCCATTGCTGAGGTAGGTAGGTGTTCGTTGTGGGTAACATCGAGTTGTTGAGGGAGCATGGTTGACGATGGGCTTGTCTGCCCATGGCTTCCACTGACGCGTCCCGACTGCCACATCATTTCATGTATAACCGCAGCGCCTAGGTCAGTCCGTATCAAACAGCGTCCTTGACACATGTGACACCCAAGAACCGCCACACCAAGGATTGCCTATTCGATCCCAGCGCGACTCAGGTAAGCTACGGGACATCCACGTGTTGTACCAGGGCTCTCGAGACGTCCGTCGAAGCGACTCTTTGGCCTCTTGCTGTTCCCGCCACAAGGGCAGTGATCTGTCATGAGGTTGATCCGGAGTTCGGTGACCCTGTGTGGCGGTTCCAGGATGTCCGAGACTCGCCGTGTTGCATCCTGATGGAAGACGCAATTGTCGGCCGCTAGCGTTGCATCGGACCTCCTTTTGCGATCTGTTCTGGAATTCAAATAGAAGCCTTTCCGCAGATGAGGCCCGGGATATCGTGTCTGATTGCCCGATGTGCCGGCGTGTTACCGGCTCATCTCGTCGGCTCATCCCAACAATTCCGACCACGTCGTTTGAAGACACAGAGCCGCGGCTGCAGTGTCATTGATGTCCTAAGACTATCTCTCTCACGAACCGGAACTGTGCTATCCGCGCGGAATGCAGATGAGCACATAGTGTAAAAGCCCGGGGGAATGATCATAAGGCAGAATACCATAGCTCGTACGACATCAGGGTTTTGATTCCAATCTCGAAAGAGCAAGTAGTTCGTCACGACCAAACCGGCGTCCTTTGGCTCGACAAGGTTAATGTTGGAATTGGCCATTTGGAATTGTTTCTTGGGTCCAATTGATCCAGATACAGATTCTCCAAGGGTTCACTTTCCTGTGTACACCAATTTTGGCCAGGATTTGAGAAATTGACCTTGCAATGCCTTCTGAAGCGGTGCAGTCTCGTGACAGATGTTTGGGAGGACAGGTCAGCTTGATGGGTTCGTGAACATCACGTGACATGGCGCGTCGACAGTCCCCTTGGCGCGTTCTACGCGTCTCGGCCAATTTAGGCATCCAAGTCCGATTGACACAACTCCACGCCACCTGCGAACCTGTCTTCAAAACTTTCCCGAGTTCCTTTCTTTGTTCTTTCTTTTCCATGTGTCAGTTTCTGTCATGGATTACTGGGCTTGGAAGGGGAAGGAAACCATCTTTGCCGCGTTGCAAGCGGCCTGTGACTCGGTAGAGGCCGATCTGGCTGCAGGTAAGTGAGACGCGAGAAGTAAACAATCCATGTCCATTGACTGATGAATGTTTTCGCAGAGATCCAGAAACATGTGTCTGATAACCAGTCAAGCCTCCTGGAGGAAATTGACCGGCTCAAGGCCGTGGCGGCGAAAGTAGACCGCTTGGAACAGGAGAACCGCCAACTCAGGGAGGAACTCGCGAGGTTCCGAAAAGCGCCGGCCTCTGACACCAAGTTCCCAGAATCCTCATCTACAGCTCAAAATTCTCCCGCGGCGAGACCCAGCCCATTACCCGAGGAGGCAGGGTTTCGCAATGGACCAACTTCTGTAACACCTGCTCCTCCAGGGTCAGACCCAGGGGAGGACGCAGATTGGAAGGAGGCATACAGCAGGTTGGGTCGTCGCCATACAAAACTCATGGAGCAGTATGAGCAGTTACAAAAACAGGCCAAAAAGTTCCTCCTTTCACGGGATGGCTGGGAGCGGTATGCCGAATCACTGCTACACAAGGTCCAAGTGTTGGAGGGGAAGCTGCAACGGTACGGAGCGTCAGGTCGCGACAGCGCTGAGGTGGGAGAGGCGGAGGTGGGCAGAGTTGAGGCTGAGGAGCCCCGTCCTGAACGACCAGCCAACGAAGCGCCAACCACACAGCACCCAGCCCCAGCGGTCCCCGACCCTTGCCAGAACGCTCGAACACTGCCGAACGACACGATCGAACATTCCGTTTTCAGGCCACCGCCAATCCCACGGGCAAGAGATCCAGCTCTTGATGAAGAGACGCAAGATGGAGATGATGGGCCTAATGAACTGCCGGCAAGACCTCCTGGCGAGACCGTTCAAACCGAGAAACCCGTTTTCATTAAGCCAGAGCCTCTCTCAGATCCCCCAATTGTGGTCTCGGAGAGGGCGGTCCGGAAACGCAAGGATAGGGATGACGGGGCTGGAAATGCAACTCCCCCTCGCAGGATAAAACTTGAACCGAGCAGCAGCCCATTCAGAATCGTGGGAGAGGCACGGGTGTTTGCCCCGCACGAGGACGTTGATCTCGATGAGGAGGACAACGTGATTCCCACTCCCAGAAAACAGCGTCCTTCCAAGCGTCAGGCCGTGGAAGAGGAGCAGGATGAGGAGGAGGACGAAAAAGAAGAAGATGATGATGATGAAGAAGAAGAAGAAGA
>NW_027191431.1:3150435-3187965 GCF_041956435.1 Mycothermus thermophilus | reverse complement strand
GGAGGAGGAGGAGGCTGACGCTGGAATCGAACCCGATCAAACTCGCGTGCCTCGCGACTGGGCCCCTCCTTCGTGGGCCATGCCTTATGATGGCACGACTGGGCAACGCAGCGTGTTAGATGCAGCCGGCTTGTCCTCTCGGGCGCCTCCAACCGTGAGCAGAGAGAAGAAAGCGGCGGCTCTCAGAGCCGCCGTTGCTGATGTTGCCGAGGAGACCCCGGAGTCGTTCTATTCTCCCGTCCCACGACAGACCGGGAAGGCACCACAACAGCAAACGCCCGCACAGAGCAGGCTACACTCACTTCTCAACCAAAAACCGTTGACGGAGATGACCACTCCATCAAAACTGCCTAGCAACCCCAGTTTAGACTTGGACAAAGAGAATCGGGGACGAAGCTTGTCAGATCGAAAGCCTCAACAACCACAGGATGCCTTGGCGAGACCGGCTCCGGGAGGTTTCTCCTCCTCCGCTGCTCCCATCCATAGACAAACCCGAGAGAGGAAGAACGCCAACAAAACCCGACTTCGAGACAAACCCCTCAGCGACTTACGACCAGAAGACTTCAAAATCAACCCTGCCAACAACAACGGGTATCGGTATGCCTTCGACGAGGTTGTCCGCAACAGGGATGAGCGCGCACAGCTGGCGGGCTGCACGGATCCCCAGTGCTGTGGGCGACAATGGAAGATGATGGCGGAGTCAGAACTTCACGCGGGCGGGATTGCCATCATCTCACGACCGGCAGACGTGAAAATGATGGAAGAGTATCTCGGTTCGGAAGCATACCGGTTGGAGGCCATGACGGATGAGGAACAGAGGGAGACGTGGATGAAGGCGAAGATACAGGACCTGGCGAATAGGCATGGGAGGCACAGGCATCGTTTCGCGAGGAGACCGTCGCCGCCGGGGTATTGGAATCCCGACTTCCCGAGCACGCAGGAGATTGAGCAGCAGAAGAGGGAGGCGGCGGAGATGGAGAGGAGGATTGTTGAGGAGAGGTGGCGCGAGGCTATGCGGGGAGGGACGTGGATGTTTAGAGACGAGTGAGAAAAGATAAAGACCTTTGTGTCATTGAGCATTCCTTTCTCAGGGGGCACCTGTTTTTTGTCCCCTGACTCCCTGGAGGGTTTTGAGATGGCATCCTCATCTGGTCTCTGGTCGATATCACCTATACCCAACTGTTTGATGACCTGTTGATGTCACTGCACACATGAGGAGATGCTGAAGGGACGACACTGATGTGTTATGTGTTGGTTATAGATTGTCTCCATTCGCACTCCCTAAGAGTATATATCTTGAGTATATATCTCCATCAGTATAGCTCCGGAGTTCGTCATGTTGGGAGTCACTTGGTATAGCCTCAGGTCTCGGAGCGGGCCGTCGTGCAACCTCCAGCGCCGGCCCGAACTGTCCTGGCCTGACCCGTGACCCACTGCTTGAACCTTTGTTTTTTGACATCGCTGCCAACCCTGAACCAACGCTCGGCCCAACCCAGAACCCTGAACCTTGGAACCTGTCAATTGTGGCCCAAGCGTCCCGACCTTCTTGTCTTTTCGCCGCTCATCTTTTTTCCTTGGCTGGCTTTTTGCCTTCGCCTCTGGTGTTTGACACAGCGCACCGCGCACAGGGAGCCAGAGGGAGGCAGAGAAGACGAGAGAGGAGGCCGACCCTGGCGGAAATTTTGTCAAAGGAACTGGGCTTGCAGAGGGTGGAATCCCCGGCAGCCCCGATTTTATTTTGGCACAGTCACAGCCGGCGTTAGCCCTCGCAACACCCGCACCCAGCACTCCGATCGACCTAACCCAAACCTCCCCCCATCGCTGTCGCCGATTTCTTGGCGTGGCACTGCGCGTTGCAAACAAACTCTCCAACCCTCCTTTGAACACCACCAACATCACCACAGGTGCACTGCACCCCGAACCATCAAGAGCGAGCGCCGCCCATCAATGCGCTCGCCCACTTTGATCCTTCTACCGGCAGAGGATCATCGATCGACATAACGACCGAGCCTGAGCAAAAGGCGGCGGCCCGATCTCTCGACCGAAAAGAAAGGACGCCGATTTAGGACCAGACGAAAGTCAGTTGCGTTACTGAGTCGACTTAAAGAAGGACCCAAGAAAAAGAGAAACAGGAACGGCACACCAACAAGAAAAAGAAGCAGATGCCTGTGAAGTGTCGACACAACACAGCAACAACGCACATCGCGGATTCTCGATCGTCGTAATAATAATCAACAAAAGAAGGAGCAGGCACAGCAGAAGCCTGAGCAAGAAAGAAGTGGCAGACTGCCCAAATCACAACATCGTCCCACCACGACCACGACCCACGGCAGCGTCGACACTCTTCGAACCCGACCTTAAGTTAAGGTTCCGTCAGTCGCTGCGTCATCCTCCATTACCGACCTTACCCAACCTCTGGCAATCACACCTGACCGTCTTCGCTTGCCCGACGACGACGACTCGGTTCGACAACCAAGCCTGAGCAACCACAACCAGGCTCCCTACTACAACTTTCGAACCACTTCCTCCATCGGTGCCGATCTTTTCCCCGGCACCCCTCTTCTCCAACTCCCCGTCGAGTTGAGCTGCTCTTCACCCTGGCTTCTGCTGGGTTTTCGCACAACGCTGTCTCGCCGCGGTGGCCCTCACATCGGGTGAGCAGCTACCGCATCAACAGCAGCACCGTCTACCCCACGCCGGCATGATGAACAACCGCGGGCATCTGCCGGCTGGGCAGCAGGTGCAGGGTGTGGCCGACATGGGCCCGGCCCCCTCGGGCCCTCCGCCCCGTCGCGGCGGCCGTCCCCAGCACTATCCGCCGGCCCACGGCTACCATCATGGCCATCATCACCAGCACGTCGCCGCCCAGCCCATGTACCCCGCCAACTACATGGCCAATCCCTATGCTGCCGCCCCCTACTACGTTCCCGCTCCCTACCAGAACGGCGCCATTCCCCCGACCGCCGCTTACATGCCTCCGTATGGCAACCCCTATGTCCGCTCGCCTCCGGCCATGACGCACTTCGTGCCCATGCAGCAGACATATCCGCGCCATCCTCAACACTCTCCCATCGTCTCGTCGCCTTACCACCCTCCTCCGCACCCGCCTGTGGCTGCGCCTGTGGTTCCGCCCCTTCCGCACACCCCGTCTTCGACCCATTCGCATGTCGTTCCTCCGCCGCCCATGACCCCGCCGGTTCAGCAGGTCCACGACGTTCCTGTTCCCGCACAGGCTCCCGTTCCTCCTACCGCTCCTGTCACGGTGGCGGGCTCGGCCCCGGTTCCAGCCGCGGCTGCTGCTCCGGCTCCGGCTCCTGCGCCCCCTGCACAGCCGGCACAACAACCAGAGACTCAGCAGCCCGAGCCACAAGCCGCGCCGCAAGCTGCAGAGCCCCAGGAAGCTCCGCGCTCTGAGCCATCTGTTGAGGGACCGCCGAAGCCGTCTCCCGCTGTTTCGGAGCCTGAGCGGCCACCTTTCCGCCCTCCGGTAAGACCTCTAGACAGTCGTGTTCTTGCTTCGTGTTATGCTGACACAACTAGCTCCCCTGGCTTTCTCACCCCGATCTTCCGTTCCCACAGCGCACCTCGAAGTTGCGGAGGAGAAAGAAGGCTCTTGGCGCCAATGCCGACCGTCTGGAACTGCCCGGTCAGCACGCTCCCGGTGCAGAGGCTGCTGCTGAAACGCAGGCAGAGGAGGCTACCCCGAAGGAGCAACCAGCCGCTGAGCCCAAGCTGGAGGAGGCTAAGGCCGTCTCCACTCCTGCTCGGTCAGAGACTCCTTCCACTCAGGACCAGCCTACCGAGGACACCAACGTCTCGAGCCCTCCGACCACACCGAGCTCGGTGCAACCTTCCAAGACCCCTACCGCCGCCACCAGCACTCCTGCTGCGCCGAAGACGGTTACTCCCGCTGTTCCTGCTGTTCCGGTCGTCCCCGCTCTGCCCAAGGGTGGTATCAGGCCGGCAGCAAGCACCGAGAAGCCTGTCGCGGAAAACAAGCCTCCTGTCACGGAAGCCAAGGCTGCCGCGGCTGCGGAAACGAAGCCTGTCGCGGAAAAGACCGAGACCGCTCAGTCCACGGCGAAGACTGAGGCGACCGAGAAGCCAGCTGAGGCGGCTCCCCAACCAGCTCCGGCGCCTCCCAAGCCCAAGCTCTGGACTGGTCTTTTCGCCAAGTCGAGCTCCTCGGCCAGCACTAGCTCGACTGGTGCTGCTGCCCAGGCTTCGACCAACGGCAATGCTGCCGACGGACCGGGTGCGGCGGGCGCTGGTAGCTTCGCCAAGCAGAACGCGACGTCCCTGGCTCATGCCCTGCAGGCCTACCGTCCTGTTGCTCCCGAGAAGTTGGCCCTCCTGGAGCCGAGGGGCCTGGTGAACACTGGCAACATGTGCTACATGAACTCTGTAAGACACCCCTTCCTCTGAGACTTGACCCAGGAACATGACAAGTCTGACATGTTTTCTAGGTGCTGCAAGTCCTGATCCACTGCATCCCGTTTTATGAGTTCTTGGATCAGGTTGGCAAGAAGGCTGCCCATAGCTTCAAGAGCGAGACTCCTCTTCTTGACGCCATGTGAGTTCTCCTGAAAACGTTTTAGTTTTCGAGATGGTGCTAAACCAAGTAGGGTCATGTTTTTGCGCGAGTTCAAGGCCATTGAGACCGCCCCCACATCTGAGCAGCTCCGGAAGCGCGTCAAGCCCGAGGAGTATGAGAAGTACGGCGATCCTTTCACTCCCGAGTTTGTTTACGAGGCCATCCGGACGCTGCCTCGTTTTGCTAGCATGAGGGTAAGTAATTTGGCTTTGCTACTGCCACACTCTTGTAGCATCGCTAACAATCCACAGCGCGGCCATCAGCAAGATGCTCAGGAGTTCCTTGGATTCCTCCTTGAGGGTCTCCATGACGAATGCGCACGCGTCATCAGCGCAGCGCCCGCTTCGACTGCCTCGACTGCTCCGAACTCGTCGCTTCCTTCACCCAGCGCCGCCAAGGCCAGCGATGCCGATGGTGCTGATGACTGGCTTGAAGTCGGCCGTCGCCAGCGCCCTGCCGTCACTCGGTCCTCCGGACACTCGCACACGCAGACGCCCATCACCAAGATCTTTGGTGGGCAACTCCGCTCCGAACTCCGCGTGCCGGGCAACAAGAACTCAGTGACCCTCGAGCCTTACCAGCCGCTGCAGCTCGACATCGGAGCTCCTGAGGTCCGCAACATCATCGACGCTCTCAGGGGCTTGACTCGTCCTGAGGTGATCCATGGCGACTTCAACTCGCCGCACGGCAAGGACGTCAAGGCGACCAAGCAGGTCTTCATCGAGTCTGTGCCGCCGGTCCTGATCCTGCACCTGAAGCGCTTCCAGTTCGACGCCGAGGGCTACGGCACCGTCAAGGTCTGGAAGAAGGTCGGCTACCCTCTCGAGTTCGAGTTCCCTCGCGAGGTTCTGTCCCGCCAGACGCGCAACACGCTGCTTTCCGAGAACTCGAACGCCCCGCGCTACCGTCTCATCGGCGTCGTCTACCACCACGGTAAGAACGCCAGCGGTGGCCACTACACGGTTGACGTTCGTCGCCAGGACGGCCGTGAGTGGATCCGTATCGACGACACTATCATCCGCCGTGTGCGCGATGAGGACGTTGCCGAGGGCGGTTCCGAGGAGGATTCCGGCAAGACGGACGCGCGCAAGGATACCTCGGCCTCGAGCAACCGGTTCTCTGGCATGAATGATGAGGATACCGGTGATGACGAGGGCTGGAAGCAGGCTGCCGGCGGCAAGAAGTGGAGCAGCGTCGTGAACGGAACGCCTGCCACCAACGGCCACAAGGCCAAGCCTCTGCCCAAGGATAGCATTAAGGACAACAAGGTCGCGTACCTGTTGTTCTACCAGCGCATCTGAGGGAGGCTTGGCTCGTTGGGGGCGTACTCGGCGTTGCTTCCCTTTGAGAGGTGATGCCTTAGGCGTCTTCCATGACGCTGCCATCACAGCAATGGCCTGAGACAGACATGTTGGAGTACAGATTTGCGGCCTAGCGTCCACGTCGGCACCATCAACCTTTTTGACATCAAATGCGGCATGTGTTGCATTGAAGGGGGACAACACGCGTCCGAAGGAAACGAGCATGATATCAAAGGACTTTGGTGCCGACGAGGACACAAAGCAGCATTGCCATAATGCATTGATTTTACCCGAGCATGCATCGGCAACATCGACTCGGGCCTTGACCCTACCATGCCGACCTTCTGCCTACCGATCGACCTACCTACATACTTCTTCCCTTTTTCCTACCTCTGTGGGCTCCGCACCCACCGACACCACACCTACTTCACCAACATTCCCCGAACCGACCTTGACTTGATTTCTCCCCTAATTCCGACACCCTGATGATCCGCGTCCATCTCGACATCCACTGCATATTTATTTCCCGCCTGCCCATCTCCTCCGTTTCTCTGACTCCGAAGCCTTCCTGTTCTTCCCCTCTCACGTTCCTCTGAGGCAGGAATGGTCCACCACTTCCATCATCCAGCCAACCAGTCATCGCTCGGGGAATTGGATGATGAGCGGTTGTATTTGCGATGACTTGTCGGTGGGTGTTTTGGCGGTGGCCGTGGAAATGGTGGATGTCGTTATCATCCCAGCGCGGAAACAAAACGATTACCACACGGGCAGGCATGCTTTTTGGGCGGGGAGTTTGGCCGGCGATCCGTTTTCCTGCCTGTGACTTGGCGATGTGTTAAGTTATATTGTATTATTTCTTGATTTGGTTGATTGAGGAGAAGGAAAAGTGGAGGTGGTTGACAAAAAAGAGAGAGGGAGGATATGGCTTGGTGGTAATGGGGGGGGAGCATGGCAATTTGGAGTTTGGTTCTTGGTCAATCGGCAAGCTGATCAGGCGTCATAAAACGAAGAAGGGTTTTCTTCCAGTTGTCCTTTCTTCCCATGAACTCGAACTCCCCTTACTTTGCCTTGCCTTGCCTTTTGGACTTGGAAGGATGGTGGATGGTGGATGGATGGATGGATGGATCGGTGGACGGATGATGATGATGATGATGGTTGGACGGAATAGGGGGAGGGATAAGGATAAGGGATACATACGTACCTAGAATGGGAGGAGGGTGGGAGGGGAGGAGGGGAGGAGGGGAGGATGATGCATACAAAAAAAGGAAAATTATACATTGACATTGGAACTATACAAAACGAACAAGCAAGCAAAACGATGATGATCCCAAGAAGCACGGCAAGCAAGCAAGCAAGCAAGCAAGCAAACTACCTGGTCCATGACGTTGAGGTTGATGGAGCAACTGACTTGATGTTTCTCTTATGTATATATATGAAGAGTGAAGGTTAGTGGTAGTAGGAGGATGATACATGACAACGAAACAAGGTGGAGGGTTGATTGGGATGGTCGATGGGGCCATTGCGTAGACTTGGTATGAAGAAAACTTGATATTTTCTTGCACCTTCGTGTTTCCCATCGTGCTTTGGATGCTTGCTTGCCAGCATGGGTTGTCATCCGTCCATGTTCCTTATCTTGTTTTTGATAAATTCCCACGTGTCTGAGTTCAGGTGTCCATGGACCTACTCTATTCCAAGCTTCCATCGAAACCGCGAGAGAGTTGAAATGAGTAGGGAGAGAGGGGGGGAGGCACGGCCTCTTCACCCAGTCACTCTCAATGCCACTGATCATTGGGCAGTCAGTCAGTGATATATACACATAATACATACATACATACAACCAGACACAGACACTGATCACTCATCCACAAAACACAAACGTACAAAAAGCGCTGAGAACCGCGCAACGCCAAAGTTATGCCCTCTATATAACTATTCTAGGGAGGTAGGTAGGGAAGCAGTAAGAAGTAGGTTAGCTCCCCCGTCTGTTTTCGCGGAACCACAAACGACGGTCAACTGATCGACTCCGTCAACCAATCGGTGTAAGAATAATAATAACGTAGCTTGGGCAACCTCCATCGTTTGGCTAGTTTGTTTCCCCTGCTTCTGTACCCGGGCTTTCTTTGTCTTGAGGCCCGCCGACATGTTGCTGCCTCGAACAACCTCGACGGCGCATACCAGGCTGTGTGTGTGTGAGTGGTACAAACCACCATATGCCATTATGGGAAAACACATCCCCCAGTAAGCAAAGAAAGCAGAGAGAAAAGAAGCCGTCCACCCCTTGCAAGCCATGTTGCCCCCTCATTTCCTTGCCTACCATGACCCTCACCAGCACCACCATCTCTTCCCGTTCCACTGGTATTATCAGTGTTCACCGCCTCGGCCTTCACGCCCTTATCCTCCGATCCCACCTTTGGCTGACCATCGCATTCTATGCCTGCCCCATAACCTTCTCCGTCAACGCCACTTCTCCATCCTCCAACCCTTCCAACCCCTCCCCAGGCGGCACAAACCGATTCCCCACCACCGTCCACCCCTCCGCCTTCATCTCCTTCCACTTCTCCATCACCTTCAACCGGACCAGCTCGCCCGCAGCGCGCGCGTCCTCGGCGCTGTCGTGGCCCGTCGGATCGTCTTCCTGATCCTCCACCTGAATAGCCCGGTTCAGCTTGGTTTCCATGAGCATCTTGAGGCCGTAGCGCATGGGCAGGCCGCGCTTGTGCGGGAAGAGAAGGACTGTGTCGATGAGGGTGGGGTGGACGATGCGGACGGCGTTGAGGTCGTTTTCGAGGCCGTGGCCGATGAGCGGGGTCTCCGGGGAGAGTAAGGAAAAAAGAAGCTCGCGCGCCGCGACGGGAGAGTCAACGATTTTCATCCTCTTGCGTGGCGCCTTGCTGCGGGGTTCGGAGGAGTCGGTGGTTTCGGACGGTGTAGCAGTGTCGTTCGTGGTTTCGACGTTGTTATTGTTGCTGTCGGCTGTCTCCGGCTTGTACGGCTCCGCGTTGATAATGTCTTCAGGCCATACGCCCGAATAGCGTGAGTTGAGATCGAGAATCTCGCCGACGGGATGGACAAGGACGTCCAGTAGTTCCTTGCCATCGGGCCAACTCGTGGCGGTGAGCCGGAGCAACTCCAAGCCGCGGACCGTGTAGCACATCTCGCAGTCGAAGCAGACGGCGCGATCCTTGGGCACCGCCGGGTTGGCCGGCGTCTCGGCGAACGGGATAAGCGCGGCCAGGCGTCCCGGTGACGAGGTCTTGAAGACGTGAGTGTTGCCGGTGACGCAGCCCGCAGACTCGCCCACCACCTGGTTGCAGCACCGGTACCGCCTCTGAGGTTTGTCGGTGCTTCCGGCTGGGCGGTCTGGGTAGTAGGGCCGGCCTGGGTGATGGACGCATTTGCCGCCTGACGTAAGGGCGCCGTCCTCCGGGCGGCGTCCTGGGAACACCTGGAAGCGCGTGGTGCACCGATCACAGACCTCCCAGCCGAGCGATGCCGCCTCACCATCGCGCGCCTTCTTGACTTCCTCCTCGGACGGCTGGACCGGGATGTAGCCAAACTTGGCCAGCTCGCTGATAGGGGTGAGCAAGAACTTCAGAAGCGCCACCTCCTGCTGCGGAGTGAGGCCTGTGTCGATGACTTTGGGTGGGCCGAGGACTGGTTTCTTGGGGGTTGGCGTGGAGTTGGACTCGCGCATGCGAGCATCCTCCTTCTTCTTCTCAGCATGGCGTTCTTTTTTCCACTCGCCCGGCGTCATCCGCTTGTACTTCATCACCAAGTTCAGGATGACGTTCTTGTACACGGATGGCTTCCCGGTTGCGACGCGCTGCTCTTCGTCCAAAGCTAGCCATATCAGCTCTTGATCTGAGAGAACCAGCTTCTTCTCTTCGTCATTGGCGTCCTTTTTAAGCTCGTCGTTAAGGCGCTTAAACTGATCATGGAGAGCCTTCAACACCTTATACCGGTAATCGTGAGGTGCGGGTGCCGCCATTTTGAGATGGCGAGGATTCAGGGCTTCAGGCTTCCTAGTGGTCGTAGGCTTTTGTGGTGTGGAAGAAGCGGTGCTGTTCCCGCTGCGAGCTGGCGATGAAGAAGCTGCCGGTCCATGATCTGGAGTGGGCCGAGTGGCAGGTGTAGAAGTCTTGCTTGTAGCAGTGCGGCCAGACGCAGGGGCGGGTGAGTCACAACCAGAGATGGGACGGGTCAGTGTGCCGGCGGGCGATGGGGTGCGGTCTGGTGGGTTTGGACCGGGCGGAAGTTTTCTCTTCAGCGGCGGAGGAGAAATAGGCTTCTCGGACGAGAGAGGTTTCTCCAAGGGCAGAGTAGGCTGGGGTGGCTGGGCAGACGCAGGGTCCGAAGCGAGCTTCCGACGCTTTCGTGGGCCATCTTCATCGGCCTGCAGTCCGCCGCGGAGTTGGAGGTCCGCGGCCGGCGGCTGAGTCTGTTGGGGTTGTTGAGTAGGTTTGGCCGTGGCGGGTTCCTCGTCCCAGGGATGTTTGAACGGGCAATGGGGCGTCTTGCAGTCGTGACCCTTTGTGCAGAACACGAGCTTAAGGTTCTTCAGTACGGCATCCATAGCTGGCGTAAGGACTTGGAACTGGAAGAACAAGCCTCAGGAATGTGGCCTGTCGAGAGAAAGAGGTGGCGATTTGATGGGGATGGATGAGACCAGCAGACCAGTTGATGGTTGGTCTGTGGCTCCGGGAGAACTGACGAGCAAGAAACTTGAGTTGGATGATGATCCGAAAGGTCCTCGCAAACTGTAGGAGAAGTATGGCAGAAAGTGAAGGTCAACCTGGGAGTAGCAGGTTGGCTGTGAAACGTGATGGATGCCCGCAATCTGAGAAAATGAGTGTTGATGGATGCTTGGGGCGATTTGTTGTTGTTGGGATACTGGACGACCTGGCCGTCGTGGAGTGAGATGGCAAACGATGGAATACGTGTTGGAAGCCGTCGATTCTCCAAATTCCAGGTCAAGGATGGAATCAGTCAGGTTCAGGGCCCGACAAAGTTCAGAGATGAAGTCCTTTGTTCTGGAAGGTTGAGAACGGGATGGAAGAAGGAGTTCAACCAAAGGGGTTAAGTTAACACTGAAAGTCTACGATATTGCGGGAGTCAAAGAATGTAAGACTTCAAAATACGCAGGTCAAAATCCATGGCCTCAAACTCAGGTTGGAGCTGAAGAAACGAGATAAGAATTGAATTGGAAACTGAGGCAGCGGAAGTTGGAAGTCCAGACGGGAGTTTCCTTTGTTCGTTGATTTGAGGATGGAGTATTCAAGGCTGGAGGAAAGAAGACACGGGCTGACGTCCAGGCGCCAACGCTGGAGGCTGAGGCTACAGCCTGCCAAGACGGGAGCTGGCAGGGGTGTTGCTGAGGCGCCCCAGACAGACAAGCCACTGCAGGGAGCTCTGGATAGGCCTCTGATTGACGTATGTACCTACCTACTAATAGTCCATAATTCATCGCTTCGCATATCATGACAATGGAATAGATATTGGACAGAAACACTCAATTTTTGGCCTCCATACAAACTCCTAAGCGGGGAATACCAGAGGTGCAGCCGTCATGTCGTAAGAAACAATAATAATACACATAACCTCGTCCAGATCACCACCTATCATCACATATCCTCCCTATTCTCCTCTCCTTCATGGCCTTCCAACATTCATCAGCAAATTCGTCCCCTTCCCGCCGCCGGGAATATACGCCACGTTGGGATTCGCCGCCAACGTCTGCGCAATCTCCCTGCTCGCCTCAATCTTACGGATCTGAATGAGGCCATCTCCCGCCTTCGCGATCGCCCGGCTGATGGTCTCGGCCGCCTCGGCTTCACCCTCGGCACGGATGACGTTGGCCTTGCGCTCCTGCTCGGCCCGCTCGACGATAAACCGGGCGCGCTCGGCGTCCTGCTGGGCAATCTGCTTCTGCTCGACGGCCTTGGTGAACTCCTTGCCGAAGGTCATGTGCGTGATGGACACGTCCTCGAGGGCAATGTGGAACTCGCGCGCGCGCTTCATCAGGTCCTGCCGGATGCGCTGCGACACGGCCTCGCGCTGTGTGATGAGCTCGGCCGCGTCGAACTGCGCCACGATGGCCTTGAGCACCTCGTTGCCGATGGACGGGAGCACGCGCTCGTCGTAGTCGGGGCCCAGGGACTATTCAGATTGTCAGATATTTGCACTGATAAAATTACAGTCAAATCTGGTCTATTCGCACCTGGTAAATCTTGGGCAGCGCCTGCACCTCGGGGCGGTGCAGCACCCTCAACGTCAGGCTGACCATCTGGAGGTCCTTGCTGCCCGTGGTGGTGCCAATGATGCGCGGCTTGGTGCGCACGTCAAAGATGATGGCCTTTTGCAGCCAGGGAATCAGAAAATGCGTGCCCTCGTTGACCACGGTCTCCTTGACACCAGACAAACGGTCGAAGATGACGGCCCTCGTGCCGCCCTTGACGTCGTACATGGCCGACTGGAGCAGGCCGATGCCCACCGCCGTGGGGACCGCCGCCGCGTAGATGAAGTTGAGGCCCCGGGCTGCCGCCATTTCGAATCGTTCTGTGTTTTTGTCGGAGAGGAGTCGAAGTGGTCGAGGTAGTGGTGGTGATGGAAGACGTTGAAGCTTTCCAAGGTTTCGACTTCCAGAGCTTCCCACAAAAGTGGGGCATTGAACTGACCAGAGCTCCGGGTGTGCCACCAAAACGCCAAGCCCGGCTAATCCTGATTGGGTCAGGACTTCTCGGCTTTCCGTCGACTGACGGTTGGTTTTCGCACCTCTCACAACTGCGCGAGCTCTTCCGAAGTCGACGACAACCACTGCAACGAAACGACCTTTCTCTTCCCCCGACGCGTCGCTCCCTTTTCTCGACACACGCACGGAGTTCACAATGCGTCCGACTCAGGCTCTCCTCGGCGGCGGTGGTGGCAAGGTCGGCAAGCACGGGCTGTCAGTATCTCCCCTCCCGTGACATGTTTGTTCCAACTGCGTCTTTTCCCGGGCCGGTCGGGGGACAGGCGGCTAGAGGCGCATTGGCCGTCAATTCTTTGATCCTGGAGTTCCAATGCTGACTTGGCTATAGGTTCCTTGGTGGCTGGGGTGACTTTGGTGAGTGACATCCTCGCATCGACACGGCGCCGTTTCCCAGTACAATCCAGCACGATGGAGGATGGAGGGGCATGGCGTGGGAGGAGGGAGGAAAGGGAATGGACACAACAGGATTACCGCAACCGACGACCTTTGAGTCACATGATTGTTCAACCCCCCCAAAGACCAGCCGCATTCTAACCCGACTCTTCTCCCCGTACAGGCGGTCTCAAGCAGAGGGGCATCATCTCCTACGGCATCGCTCCCAACCGCCAGAACCCCCTCGCTGGTGCCTTCCACGACGCCATCTTCAACACCTGGAGGCGCTTCAGCTCGCAGGTGCTCTACGTCGCCCCTCCCATCATTGCCGGCTACTATGCCATCAACTGGGCCGTTGAGAGGTATGGTGCCCTGGTCTGCCCTTTCAGGGGGCACATGCTGCCGAATTTCTCGAAGGAGGGGGATAAATTCCGGGATGCTGACGGAAAACAGGAATCACTACCTCAACTCGAAGCAGGGCCGGGCCGAGTTTGGTGTTGATGAGGACTAAGCGAGAGGGTTGGTGATGGATGAAAACTAGAAGGAGCTCTGTGTTTGAGAAATAGACGAGACTTGTATATCACAGATGGCGATGCTGATATAAGCGGCTGCCGTTCCTTAGCTTCTCAAAATGCATGACTGTTGCCGTGGGCTTTGTCGTGTTCCTTGCGGCTCAATGCTGGGACAGACTTGAATGTGACTGGGCCGGATGGAAACGGAGGGGGTGGAGAGGGTTAGGGATATATACTTCGCTCGTCCTCGGAGCAGCCTCAGTCTTTGCCAACCCTGAGCACATGTCAACCTTGAGGACCTGATGTGAAGCTTCCAAGTTCAACCGGAACCCCCAAGTTCCAGTGCCAAGTGGGAGACAAAACAGCATGAAACCGTGCTGCATCGTAAGGTCAGGTGCAAATCAAAAGTTTCCCGGTATTTTTGGCCATCCAATCCCTCGAGCTGGATCCCCTCACGTTCCCCCAAGAAACCAAGAAACCCCCAAGATTTTGGCACGTGAACGGTTGGTCCGTTGGTCTGGGGAGCCCCTTTTGTTGGGATGTGCCGTTCGGCTTGCTGGGTTTGTGCTGGGGCGTCCACTGCACCCACTAGCAGCAGCAGCTAGGAGCAGCTAGCGTCGTGCTGCCGAGTGCTTCAGTGGTTCGAGAAGGACGGTGGACAG
The DNA here is from genome assembly GCF_041956435.1 of Mycothermus thermophilus. NCBI lineage: Eukaryota > Fungi > Ascomycota > Sordariomycetes > Sordariales > Chaetomiaceae > Mycothermus > Mycothermus thermophilus. The sequence goes on along the minus strand of NW_027191431.1, from coordinate 3,173,776 downwards.
AAGCGATGCGACAACAGCCTTGCCTCAGGTAACTCGTCCAGAGATGCAAATGCAACTTGTCAAATCCCCAAATCCCAAATCCCGTTCCCTCGATGCCGTTCTTTGCGAAACTCACCACCACAACTCACTGTGTGCACTGTACTCCGTAGGTGATCTGGGACCAGATCGGGCTCCAATTCCCTTTTCCAGGGGCCGAGATTCCCCCGGGTTCCCCATTTTGCCCGTTTCCATTCCTTCCATCCCCCCGGCCTGAGCCGATCCGCTGAGTGCGCAAACAAAGCGTCCCCCGGCCTCGCCTCGCCTTGCACTCAACCAATTTCTCGGCATCATTCATCATCATCCTCGCTCGCTCCGACCCTGCGGACCCGCAGCCCTGACTTTGTTGCTTTCTGTTTACTCCATACTCGGTCCTCGGTCAGAGAAACGCTTCTCCTGCTCTGTCCACCACCTATCTGCGACCACGGACACTGCGCGCATCGCCCGTTGCTTCCAGGCCTTCTGGCCGCGCCTCTCTCTTTCTCTCTCTCTCTCTCTTCCACCAGAGTTCCGTCTTCCATACTCAACCACCAGCAAGCTTCAAGACGGCCTAGAAAACCCACGACCGCAAGATCGAAAAATATCTGGGAGGTGTGAGATCGCAACGCCGCGACCCGAGTTCCACCACACCTCCCTCACCCTTCCTCCTCCGTAACACGATCTCACCTCAGCGCATGCTTCATGGCCTCCTCCATGTCGTCGACTGCGACAACACCATGAACTCGCTCAACATCATCTCGGCCCGCGTCTCCCCACCGCCGAGCCCGTCGCAGAGCCGCTCCAACTCCCTGAACGCCATCAGCCTCGCCGGCCTGACCTCGGATCCTGCCCCCGACTCGTCCCAAACTCCGGCCGACGACCCCGACTGTGTTCTGAGCCAAGCCGACGCCGACGACGCGGGCGCCGCCCTGCTGACCGCCGAACCCGAAGAGCTGGACGAACCACCACGGCTACGCCCGCGGACCGCCTCCGATGCGGCCTCGATCCGCTCCATCGACGCATTCAGTATCCGCAGCGACAATGGCGATGTGGACGAGTCGGCCATTGACGACGACGAGAAGACGCCCTTGACGGGCAACCACTCCGCCTCCGATGCCGAGACCAAGGATTACTACACGCTGCGCGGAGGGCTGGGGAGCCAGAAAGAGGTGGCTGACCTAGGGTCCGCCGGATGGCTGCTCTATCCGAAGCGCATTGCCAACGCTATCGTCGACTCGATCCGGTGGATCCTGACCACGCTCACCGCTCCGGGGGTGTACCTGTACGCGTGCTTCTGCGACGAGAACGGCAACTTTGCGCCGCTCAAGCAGCTGACCAAGCTGTTTGGCTTCTATGGGGGAGATGCGAAGCGCATGGCGCTCGACTATCACGAGGGAATGGCGGCGGCGTCGGAGAAGCGGCGGCGAAGGAGACCCAGCAACGCCCAACACGGCAGGACGTCGCGCGCGCACCGCAGCGCCGGCTCGTCGTCGTCAGGGCTATCGTCTGAATCCGAATCCGACCTGGAGCGCAAACGGCGCAGCCTCCGCGCGTCCGGCAGCAAGCAGCACCTACGGTCCAAGTCGTCTCGAGATTCCGAAGACACGGTAACATCAGCAAGCGAACAACCCCCACCACAACAACGCTCTATCCGAATCAAGCTCAGCTCCGACGACGCCCTGCGCCAGCGCAAACACCGCAAAGCCCAATCCTCCGCCAACCGAGCAACCGCAGCCGATGACTCCTCCTCCCGGACCGCCGACATCGCGACGCAACTCAAATCGCCCACCTCCCCCTCCGGCACCGCGTTGACCAAGTACCCGCGCACGCCAGCGCCTCCGCGCCCGCTGATCCCGCGCCGCCAGCCGTCCTACATCAACAGCTCGTCCGACGGGCCCGACGTCAAGCACCAGAAAACGCTGATTCTCGATCTCGACGAGACGCTGATCCACAGCCTGTCCAAAGGCGGGCGCATGTCGTCCGGACACATGGTCGAGGTGCGGCTCAACACGTCGTACCCCGGGGTCGGGGGCGGGCAGCAAACGCTGGGACCGCAGCACCCGATTCTGTACTACGTGCACAAGCGGCCGCATTGCGATGAGTTTCTGCGGCGGGTGAGCAAGTGGTACAACCTGGTCATCTTCACGGCGTCGGTGCAGGAGTACGCGGACCCGGTGATTGATTGGCTCGAGGCGGAGAGGAAGTACTTTTCGGCGCGGTATTACCGGCAGCACTGCACGTTCCGGCACGGGGCGTTCATCAAGGATTTGAGCTCGGTCGAGCCGGATTTGAGCAAGGTGATGATATTGGATAATAGCCCGTTGAGTTATATGTTTCATCAGGGTGAGTTTCTTTCCCTAATCCCCAGACCGTTCTATCTCTGTCTGTCTATGTTGGTTGGGGCTGTGGATGGTGGCTGACATACTGAGTCAAAAACAGACAACGCAATCCCGATACAAGGCTGGATCAGCGATCCGACGGATAGCGATCTCATGTACCTGATCCCCTTCCTCGAGGGGATGCAGTACGTCTCGGACGTGAGGGCGCTGCTGGCGCTCCGGGGCGGGGAGGACGGGCATCATATGGCGTGATGATGATGATTACGGTGATGATGGATTATGATGTTGGGACGACAACAACTACAACAACAAGAAGAAGAAGAAGGGGGATAGAGAGAGAGTGGGTTGGTGGTGGTGGTGATAGTGGTGGTGTTGTGGCTGCTGGTGTTTTGATACTGTTGTTGTTGGTTGATTGGTGTTTTGGGGTTGTTGTTTCAACTGGGTAAATTATTACTACGTACGACTAATATATGAAGGATCAAAAAAGCTGTGGGCGGGATTGCATGAGATGGGAAAGGTAGAGTGTTGGGGTACTGTTGCTGTCTACCTCACCCACCTACCTAGGTAGCTAGGTGTTTTGTGTGTTTCTGGATGTGATGCTATGTGGAGTTGTCTGGTGGATGTCTAGACGGACCAGCGTGGTTTGGGGATGGGGATTGTTTCGTGTTGAGGAGGAAGAGGAGGAGAGGCAGTTGCATGGCATAGAGGGGAAGGGAGGAAGAGGAAGGACAAGGCCATCATTTAGAATTCGGTGAATCATCATTGCTATTACATGGGTTGATGTGTTGTTGTAACTGAGGTCGGGTTCTTAGGTACCTGGAATTGAGAGTTGAGAATTCGAGTTGTTACTGTTTTTCTTGGGACTTTTTTGGATGGCGGTTTCTTCTGTCTTGAGTGAGAGTTGGGAGTTTAGTGCCTAGCATAGGGACTTTTGTCCCCTTGCTCGATGTATAGTCTATGTATATCCTGTTGTTAATGCCACTGGTATGGCTTTTGTTACTCAGATTGGATTTTTTATTTATGGTGTTTTTAAAGTACATACAGGTACTAGTTTTCTTTACAAGTGTATACCGTTTGGCCGAGTGGCAGATGCCGATCAAAAATGTTGGGAAGAAGAGATTTTGATACAATTTCTGAGACGTCCAATGTCCCAGTGGCATCTCAACCAATCGACGCCATTAAGGTGGCCACATTCATCCCCATTACACCACACCACACTCAAGCTGAAGCTCATCCCTCCTGGTCCCTGTCTGGTCATCGGCCGGTGTCGGGAGAAATCTGACTTCCGCCGTCCGCCCGGCTTGCTTCGGCGCCAAGACGGCGGCCGGCACGGGAAGACCGGGGCCAGGGTTCGGGGCGTTTGTGACGTCATTGCACAGTTCCGGCCATTCATCTCCATCAAACCTACGCATCGGCTATGTACCTACCTCCGTCCAAACTGCGTCTGGTTCGATGACGATGATGTTATGCTACCTCCTGGGATCCAGAGTGACGCACACAAAAGTGCTGCAGGGAAAAGATTGGGGGGAAGGAAGCAAGCAAGGAAGAGGGAGAACTAGCATTGGCGAATGATGCCCGGGAAGAAAAAACACGTACAGGTGTCTGCCATGGCGGACTGGGAGGAGGGGAGGATCTAGATCCCTGGATGGAGGTGCAGACTCTTCCGTCATTGTTCACAGGTGACGACTCAGTGTGAGTGAGGAGGAAGTATTAAACCCGCCCTGTGCCATCTCTGTGTCGTCGATCTTGCCTCCATTGTCCATCTCAAAACATCACATCTCAACTCAACTGCTCATCATCGTCGACAGTACTGTCTACAGTACCATTTATCTGTGATCCATCAACAAACATTGGATTCATCACCACCTCACCGTCGTCACCATAGAGCCCTCACTCATCTTTATTACTACGTCACACGCTGACAACAAATCATCCATCATGTCTCTGCACTGTTCGTCTCCCCTGCCCAAAACCAACCAACCTCCCATCCCCACTCGCCCATAATCAAGTTATACTAACCCTTCCCACCCAGATCTCCCCTCCGTAAAACCCTCCGCCATTGCCCTCGGCACCATCTTCAACCACTCGGTCGAGCTCGCCGTTTTGTCTCCCCTCTTCGGGCAAACCTGGCAGCGCGCCAAGGCGTCCAACACCAAGGACGAGTTCATCCGCTCGCGCGAAGCCGCCGGCGCCGCCGTCGCCTGGGGCACCGCGCTGGTCGGCTCGGCGCTGCAGGCCTACGGCATCGGCGCGCTCATCAACGCCACGGGCACCCTGAGCTACCGCGGCGCGGCCTACCTGGGCGGGCTCATCTTCGCGGCGACCAGCGCGCCGGCGTTCCTGGGCCAGTGGCTGGTGGAGAAGCGGGCGTGGGAGCAGGTCGGGTTGAATGTCGTGGCCAAGTTGGCGGAGACGGTCGGGTTGTCGGTGTTTTTGACTTGGTGGGGGACGAGGCCGGATGTGTTGTAAGTTGGGAGGACGATGGGAGGGGTTTGAAACAGGGAGCGGTTGGAGGATTGGTGGTGGTGTTTTTGTAGTATTTCCCCTGGGTTGAGAGTGAGATGAAAGGGAAAACGATGAAGGATATGGAGAATGAGACAGACTGGCGGTGTTAATGTCCTTAGTTGTAATTGTATCCCCCGATGATGGCATTCAGACCACAAACACAAAGCACATTGCAGTTTGTTCAATGTACAATGACAAACCCAGCCTTGATTTTCCGGTACCTGGTACCTTATTTACAAAATACTCAGAGCCTTTCCAGACCCCATGACAATTCATGCATCAACCGAACCTCAACGCCGCCGTCCCAGAACAAACAGGCCCGTCATTATATCAACATGTACTGGCCAACTCTTCAAGTTGCCATGTGAATGCCCGAATGCCAATCCGTGAAACATGGCCAAATCAAAGACCCCAAAGGCAAATCCGCGACTCTCAGGAATGGCCGAACAGAAAAGGCAAAGCCCGCGACGTGGTGAAATCCGCGAGACTCTGTGGACATCTACCGAACAGTCTCATGGAAGAGCTGCTGCCAATCCACCAAAAATGGTCGCAGACCAAAAATCGCAGGCTCATCTTGCCCAGCTTTCGTACCCATCCAACACACCACCCGTCCCTTACTCAACAACAATCATACTGCTTCAAGCACGAGCGGCCTTGGCGCGAGCAACGCGGGCAGCGATCTGGTCAGGGTGGGTCCCGTTAACCCACGGCTGCACCTGAAGCTTCCACTGCTTGTCGGCCAGCTTGGCCAGCTCCTTCCAAGCCTCGAGGTACTCCTCGGGGTTGACCTTGTCGTCGGCCCCCTCCTTGGCCTTGCTCTTGTCGTTATCGGCGTCCCCAGCGGTCTTCTTGCCCTCGGGCTTCAGCATGACAACACTGGTGGCGCGCTTGGTGGAGGCAGCCAGGCCCAGCTCGGCGCGCGAGCGGACAAAGATGTAAGGAACGCCGTGCTCCTCGCACAGGATGGGGAAGTGCATGATGACGTCCATGGGCGAGATGTCGCCGGCGATGACGACGATGCCGGGAGCGGGGGACTCGGCGGCCTGGGTAGCGGTCTTGACCGGGCACTTCTTGATGGCCTTCTCGCACTCCTTGACACCGCGGTGGAGGGCCTTGAGCTTGGTGCCTGCAAGGAGAATTGGAGGTCAGCAAACAACTCGTGCTGTGTTCATGTCAATTGGGTTCTCAAACATACCCTTCTTGATGAGCTTGAAGATCTTCTTGTGGGTCTTCTCATCGGCAAGAGGCAGGGCGAAGGGAACAAGGTCCTCATCCCGAACGATCTTGGCGCTCACCTGAGGCGCGTCGGGAACGTCGACATCGGTGTCCTTGTCCTTGGTGGCAATGACCAGAGTCTTCTCCTCCTTCTCGTCCTGGGAAGCGGCGCTGGCCTGGAGGTGGGCGTCTAGAGCGCGGGCAAGCTTCTCCTGCTTGGCCTTCTCTTTCTTCTTGTCCTTCTTCTCCTTGCGGATGCCGCCGTCGTCCTTGGTCTTCTTCTCCTTGTCCTTCTTTTCCTTCTTCTCGGACTTGTCTTTCTTTTCAGACTTGTCCTTCTTCTCCTTCTTGTCCTTCTTGTGCTTGTCGTCGACGACGTCGACCTTGTCCTTGTCGGTGGCGGCCATTGTGACGGGTTGGTGGGCTAGATGCGCGACAGCGAAAGTAAAAGTGCGATGTATATAGACTGATGTCTATATCCCGTCGCGGAAGAAGGTCGCTGGAGGAGGAGGAGGTTGCAATGGCAAATTGTTGTTGGTGGTCGCGATTGCAGTCGGTCGCAGTCGCGGGAGTGTTTGGTGGATTTTCTGATCGAGAACGAGACCAAATTTTGACGGAGAATCTGAAAGGCAGATGCACGGTGATTGGCTCGATAAGATAAGAAAAGCGCGTATCGCGTTACAATCTGCCCCACAAGTCGCTGTCACACGAAAGAACACACCTTAGGCTCTGCTAGTTGCAGCGACAAGATGGATCAGAGGTGAAAATAAAAATTTGAGAAGCTCCAGAGATAGCTCTGTCTGCTTAATTGTAGTAAAACTTCCTTCAAAACTCATTTCTGTGTGTACATGAACCCAGCCTTGAGGAAACCAGTCAGCGAGGCACCTGAAGTGCGCACTGTATTGTAACATTGTGTAACGCTTTGACGGGTGCGGCTGGCTTGGCCCGGCCAGGGACAATAGCAGAGGCTAGAACATAATAGGATAAAAGTGGGCCATGGCGGGGCAGCTCTTTGTGCCCCGCCATAATTTCTGAGTTGCAAGCTTCGCATTGTGTCCGCGACTGACTCACAAAGTGCAACTAACAGCAGCCACCGACCTGGAGCTGCACTCTACCGACCCTACAACGGCACAGGACTCGATATTCCTCTTGGACAGCCAAACAACACCTTTTTCCGTTATCGAAAGGTCTTCGTTTGGGAAGTCCACTCCTTACAACCTACGATTGGCGCTTCAAGTCTCTTCGATTTGTGCGACACCACCTCCGAATCCCCTCGTCCTCGTCTGTGGCCGTTAGCAGCCGGTAGTGGTCAATTGTGGTCGGTACTGGCCGGTGGCACCTCAGTCGGCCATAGCTCCCACAATGGCGCCCTCGCAGGCTAGCCATGTCCCGAGCCTGGACACCCTCGTCAAGTCCTTTAACGACCAATCCCTCGAAGCCTCCGTGGAAGCCCTCGTCTTGTGCGCAACTCTCTCCCCTCCTCGGATGCTTTGATTCCCCGGACTTGCATGATTCTAACAAGCGCAGCCTTCTCCGGAGACGCCAGGTCCGCGGCGATGATTGCGCCAAAGCCACAGCCCACATCCTCCGCCAGGTCGTTTCCAAATCCAAATGGACCGACGTGAACCAACTGCTCGACAAAGTCTACAGCTACGGCGTGCGACTGGTCCGCGGCGCTCCCCTTGAGCCCGTCATCGGCAACATTGTCCGTCGCGTGCTGCGCCTGATCCGAGACGAAGCTGCCGAAGAAAGGAACGCTGATGCTAGTGACGACGACCTGGAGAGCGACACCGCGGACGACATCCAGAGCTTGAACCCAGGTGCCCCTCCTCCACAGCCTCTCTCGCGCACCGCAACTCTCCCCGTCCGCCCCGCTCCTACCCCTCTGTTCTCCTCGTCCGGCCTGACCGTCTCCAATTCCATGTTCAACCTCCTCTCGATCGTCGAACCCGTCGGCAGTCCCCTCACAGGCTCATCGACCCCAATGTCGCAAGCTCAGCCGGCCAGCATGCAGGCCTTCCGCTCTGAAGTCCTCGATGGGATTGAAGAGATCCTCGACGAGATTAACCAGTCCGACGACCAGATTGCCAGCTTCTGGGAGAGCCAGATTCACCCCGGCGACTACGTGCTGGCATACCAGCCAAACAAGACTGTCGAGCGGTTCCTGATCAAAGCCGCCTCTAAGCGCAAATTCACCGTCCTGCTCGCGGGCCTTCAGAACCCCGACCCCACTGCCGAACCTCCGTTTGCGGCCTTGCGCAAGAAGCTGAATGCTGCGGGAGTCGAGACCATCAACCTCGCCACCAACGGCCTCATGGCGTACATTCCTAGGGTGAACAAGGTCATTTTCGGTGCCAAGGCTGTCTACCAGAACGGCGGCTTGCTTGTGGATAGCGGGTGTTGCGTCGCTGCGCAGGCGGCGCACGAGTATCTCAAGCCCGTCATCGCCTTGTGTCCCATCTACAAATTCTGCCCCGAAGACCCATCGAACGAGGTGTTGAGAGGCGAGCTGGGAGATCCGTCCGATTTCGTGAGCTTTGCCAACGGCCCGGCTGTCGGTCTGCTCGACATTGAGAACACGGTGACCGATTACATCCCTCCCGAGTTGGTCGACGTCTACCTGACGAATCTGTAAGTGTCTTTTGTGTCGCGGATGGCTTACGTCATGCATGCATGTGTTTGCAGGTGCTGATGCGTTTTGATAGTGGCCCGCAGACAAGAAAACATCTGGCCAATATTCTCGCCGACCACTACAAGATTGAGGACGTTGCCTTTTCGATGCAGGTTGACGACGAGGCGTAAGGCTGGCCCCGCCACACCACTACGACTCGGTGTTCCAGGTTGTTCGAGGCCGCCAACGGCCACGCAGCCCTCCGTTAAAGTTGTAGTATGGATGCTTTGACTTGGCTGGAACAAGTCGGGCCTCCTTAGTAATGAGTTTGGTGGTTGGTCGCCCTTCAGCATGTGGTTTCAGTGCCTCATCATCGGCCGCGTCAGCGTGGGGCGGCATGCTTGCGTGGAACAGGGTGCGGGGAAGCATCAAAGAAGCAGGACAATGGAGGCACCGCTGGCCAAGAGGACCGACGTCGCATTCGCCAAAGGCGCCGTTCCGAGCATTATAGCCAATCAAGTCGGGGGATTTTGCCATGGGCAGTGGTCAAGCTTCGCCGAGCTTACGCCTCGGACCAGGCTCTCGGGGCTTGCATGATGCATCCGATGCATTCCTGTGTGGCTCGTCTGCTCCTCGGCCGGTTGGGTCACTCTGCCATTTTCTGCCCTTCACAGCCCATGGCTGGTTATCATCTGTTGGTGGGCATACGAACGTGTTCTTGACAAGGTCTTTTGCATTTAATCGTCCGGGTTCCTGGCCCGAGGAGTGGCAAGGCCGGCTCATCTTTGTTGTCTAGTTTGGTCCATCTCCTGGACACAGCTTTCGCACTAGTTTAGTCGTGTTAGACAGAGAACTACGAAACGCACAACACATGTCGTCATGATGAACCACCGAGAGCCGCTCGACGACGTGCCTCCCCCGCCTTACTCAGAGACTGACATCTACTCGTCCTCCTCAGCACCGAGGGACGCGTACGCTGCTGACGACGCCAGTCGATCCACCACTTCGACCAGCGCCGGAGATGTCATTTATACGCCGCCCCTGACTCCCCGATCCTCCCACCTCTCCAATTTTGCTGGCGAAGTGGACAATGTCGCCCCTTCAGCTGCCGCCGCATACTTTGAGACCCGTCCGGCGCCGCCGCTGAGCCATCTGCCTTTGCTTGTCCAGACCATCACCATCACTCCGTCCTCGACGCCCGACTCCCTGCCCTACCTCCCGGAGCTGGCTGCCCGGGATGTTCGAGTTGAGGATTGGCTTACATTTGTGAACTACCTCCTCCCCCACCACGCTGCCCTCACCAACGAGCAGGTCATTGACCGCAAGCTCCGCGCCGAGGCAGCCATGACGACCACCTCCGTTACCCCAGAAGGGGAGAAATCTCCTGTCGACCCTACTTCCCCCAACAACAACGCCGGGCAATCCCCTCTCATTAGCACCATCACCCACGCTGAAGCGCAGCTCAACCGCATCCGCTCTCCCTCGTCCACCGACGGTAGCCTGCCCCCGTCAGGCCCAGACCGCAGACATGTCGAGACGACAGTCAGGGAATGGAACGACGGCTTCTTCGCCCCGCGCCGCATCTCGATTCGCGTCGATGTCGAGGCGCTGGAGGGGTTTGACGCCACGGTGCCGCCGTCGCGGAGTAGGAGTGCTCCTGTCGGGTTGACCACTCTCCCGCCGGAGCCTGTCCAGGATGGGACTGGAAATCCTCCCATGCCGGGCGGGTGGGATGCCGCGTTTGATGCTGAGCGTGATCAGCAGCAACAGCAGCAAGATCAAGCCCGTTCGGACAACAATAACAACAACACCAACACCAACAACCAGCCCCGTCGCGGCTTTGGTTCCTTCTTCCCCTCCTTCACCGGTGGTCGAGGCGGCGGAAACACCGGCCGCGGCCGAGGCGGCGGGTTCCGCTTCGCCGGCATCAACATCGAACCGGAACGGGTCTCCATCGGCAACGACGCCATCGTCGCCGACGGACGGACCGGTTCAGTCAAGATTGGCGCATTCACCGCCGATCCGACGGGCATCAAGATCAACGGGCACACGTTGTGGGGACCACCACCGGGGGTTTCGACGTCGCCGGGTGGCGGTAGCGGACACTGTGGTAGTTGGGGAAGGGGCGGATGGCATGCCCGCGGTGGAGGACCTTGGGGCGCCAGCGTGAGGGGTGGGTTTTGGAATGGCAGCGGGTTGAGGTCGAATACCGCCGGTGGGCATCATCACGGTCATCACGGGTGGGGTGGTTATGGGTATGGGCACGGGTGTGGGCAGCGAGGGGGTTGGGGTTGGGGATCTTGTTCTGCTGGTGCTTCTGGTGCTGCCACCGGCGGGTGTGAGGAAGGGCAGACGACGCAGGATCGCGGGGAGGGACCGTCGGACCAGCAGCCGCGCGGCCGATCGCCGCATCGGGAGGGTGATACTCCCTCTGCTGCTCGTCGGCACAGGTCCTCCTCCACCTCCTCCACCTCGAGCTCCAGCTCCAGCCTCTCGTCCAGCTCAACCTCCTCCGCCAGCTCTCTCGACTCGGAATTCTCCGACCTCCTCGACTCCCAGCTGCCCCTGGCCAAGGAGCGTCTCCTGCTCTGGCTCAGCCGCCCGGACCTGCCCGTGACCAAGGACCAAGCAAAACAGTTCCGCGCTGACCTGCGCGCCGCGGCCGCCGACGGCAAAGCCCTGCACAAAATCGTCCCGCCGGAGCTCATCACGCCCGAACTGATCGCCGCGCTGCGGCAGGAGGTCAAATCCCTGGCCAAGAGCTGGAAGATCACGCGCAAAGAGCATCGCCGCGCGCGCAGGCAGCTGAAGCGGGATATGCGCCGCGCGAAAAAGGCAGAGAAAAAAGAGCTGAGGAGAGTCAAGCGGGAGATGAAGCGCGCCGAGCGCGAGGCGAAGAGGGCCGAGAGGGAGGCTAGGCGGGAGATGCGCCGCGGTTTGGGCGGTCCACCACCACCACCAGCGGCACCGCATTCTCCTCATTCTCCTCATTCACCACCACCTCCTCACCCTCCTCCCTTTGGCTTCCCGCCCTACGGTCCTCCACCACCGCCACACTCTCCCCATGCCCCTCCGCCGCCAGGCCAGTCCTCATGGCCGCCCATGCCCCCCTTCCCTCCGCGCCCACCTAACCCGGCCGACCTGGTCCAACCGCTTCTCAACCTCTGGAATCGCAGTACCAACAACAACCGGCAAGCCGGAACAAGTCCTGCTGCCTCAGAAGACCCGAATGCCCAACCACCAGCGTACTCCCGCGGGTGGGGACCCTCCTCCTCCGACTACCATCAACCGCACGACCCGTACGCCAGCTCGCAAGCCAAATACCGCCTGGCCGAGGAAGCGGAAGCCCGCGTCATCGAAAAGGAGGCCGAGCTGGAGCGGCTGCACGAAGCCATCGCGCTCGCGGCCGAGACCGGCACCGGTCAAGGTAGTAGCAGCAACGGCAAGGCGGCAGCCAGCGGCGGGGTGCTGAAGCTGGAGGCAGAGGCGCAGGCGGTGGAGAGGGAGCTGGCGGAGCTGGTGAAGGAGATGGAACGGTTGCGGACCGAGGCGGACGAGGAGTTTGCGAAGGAGTTGGCGCGGGAGGAGGAGAGGGCTTTGAGGGAGGTGGAGAGAGGGGGTTATTGAGGATTTGGACATGCATAAATAGGTTGGTACTTGTGGAGGTGGTGGATGGAGGGAGTGATGGATGGGATTGGCCTGGTAAGCGTCGATAGTTATAGGAGTTGATAGGGGTTTGTTAAATGGCATGGAACTCCTCTCGTCAATCTTTGATCCTTGGCCTGGGTATTTGGGTTCGTTAGTGGAAAGTCCGGAGCTGTAAGCCAGGAAGAAATAGGATATAAGTGACCACCCGAATACCATGATCTATATTCAACTTTTTATTCCCCTCGTTCCGGCCGTCCCGCGCCGACTTTTGGTCTAATACTCTCTCCACTCACAACTCCAGTCCTTCAGCTATGTTTACTCTCGTCCTTCTCTATCAACTCTCCCACCCCCAACGCCCTGCCCACCTTGACCTTGATCTTCTTCTCGCTCTTTGCCGGATCCCTCCCGACATCGCCGACGGGCTCGCCCTCATCGACGCCCTCGGTGCCGTTCCCGGCGGCGTCGCTCTTCTTTTTGGTCTCCCCTTCCTCTTCCTCCTCCTCGCGCAGCTGCTCCCGCAGGTGGCTCAGGTCCAGACGCATGCAGTAGGCGTCCTCGCCGTCGGCGTAGTACTTGCTCTCGGTCTTTTCCGTCTTGAAGCCCAGCGTGTCGCGGTACAGGTGGATGGCGGCCTTGTTGGAGACGCGCACGTGCAGGGAGACGTAGTGGGCGCCGAAGGTTTCGACCATGGCGAGTTCTGGGCAGAAGAAGTCAGCAAAGAAAATGGAAATGGGAAACGAGACAAGGAGTCTGGGAGGCACCTACGGCTCTGACGCATCAGCTTCTCGGCAATGCCCAGCCGCCGATGGGTGCGCATGACGGACAGCGAGGTGATGTGGCCGTGCTGGATGCCGTCGGCGGGCTCCTCCTCCATCTTGGCGAGCACATAGCCGACGATCTTGGGGTAGTCGTAGGGGGTCTTTTTGGGGCGGGAGACATCGACGGCGACGAAGGACAGCTGGGGCCACGACAGGGCGTGGTACAGGTAGTACTTGAGGAAATAGTTCTCGGGCAGGTTCTCGAGGTTGGCGTGCTGGATCAGCGGTATGTCGGACGCGCGGAGGAGGCGGATGTCCATGGTGGCGGTGGATGGATTGATTGATTACGGAGTTGAGTTGGGGATTGGGGGAGGAGGTGGGACGGGAGGTGGTCGGCTAGATATTTTTTCTGTTGAACACAGGGCAGTCAGGTAGGTACCTGAGTGGTGATGCTTTGGATCGCTGGAGTTTTGGTGTTGAATGCTGCAGGACGGAACCGCAGACAGTGTGGGGTCTCACTCAACTCAACCCCAACCCTTGACTAGTTAGGCCTTCAGGTTAGGCAGGTGGGGCAGCGCGGGGTTCTGTAGCCGCGCAAATGGCGGGGCAGTGAATTTCCTCTGGTGCACCTCACTTTCTCCAACAAGCATCGAATCAATGACACATGGGGCCGAGAGGGAATAGTTCCCCTGGAAAATGGTATAAAACACTCGTTCATTCTGCCGGCAAGACGGGGTCGTCATCCGGTTACATTGTGCATGTGTACCTATTTAAGATAGACTCGAAATTGACTGTTTACTTTTCTCTTTCTCTCATCTCCTGTCCTCATCTGGTGTCCGGAAAAGTCAACAACAACCTCTTCACCACCTCCTGTCACCTCTCCTCACCTACAGGTTCACAGTTCACCACCATGGCGGCCAGACCCCTCCAAGGCAAGCTCGCCATCGTGACCGGCTCCTCACGCGGTAAGTTCTCGTCTCTCGCATCTTTCCTCCCCATCCCACTAACAACAACCCCAGGCATCGGCGCCGCCATCGCCGAAAACCTCGCCTCCAAAGGCGCCAACCTCGTCCTCAACTACACCTCCCCCTCCTCCGCCGACCTCGCCAACGCCCTCGCCACCCGGCTGTCCACCGACTACTCCATCCGCGCCATCCCCGTCCAAGCCGACGTGGGCACCCCCGAGGGCGCCTCCTCCCTCATCTCGTCCGCGCGCGCCCACTTCACCAACCCGGACACGCAATCCTTCCAGATCGACATCCTCGTCAACAACGCCGGCATCGCGCGCAACGCGCCCCTCCCGCGCGTCACGGTCGAGGACTTCGAGGCGACCTACCGCGTCAACGTGCTCGGCCCCCTGCTCGTCACCCAAGCCGCCGAGCCGTACCTCCCGCGCGACCGGTCCGGGCGCATCGTCAACATCTCGTCGGTCTCGTCGCAGGCCGGGTTCGTGACGCAGACCGTCTACGGCGGCTCCAAGGCCGCCCTCGAGGCCATGACGCGCACCTGGGCCCGCGAGCTGTCGGAGCGCGCGACCGTGAACGCCATCAACCCGGGCCCCGTCGAGGGTCCCATGTACGCGGCCAACCCGCCCGAGTTTTTGGAGGACATTCGCGGGTGGGTGATGCGCACGCCGCTGATGCGGGCCAGGGAAGGGGTGGACCCCGAGGAGGTGGTGCGCGACGCTCGCGAGAGCGGAGGGCGGCCGGCGTATACCAAGGAGGTGGCGGGGATTGTGGGTATTTTGTGCCTCGAGGAGGCCGGGTGGTGTACCGGGCAGGTGGTGTCGGCGAACGGGGGGATGATTATGCAGTAGTTGGAGGGGAGGAGGGTTTTGGATACAAGGGAATTGAAAGTTTTGCTTGATGTTGAGCATTGTTGGTCTTGGATTTATACTTGATAAATTTCAAACATGAACCTCCGTGGCTCGTTGTGTTCGTGACCGGAATTCTGTCAATTGCTCTCTTTATGATACTTCTACGTATTCTCCTCCGTAAAGTCTAGCTTGGTGGTTTTCCAGAGGTCTTTTTCTCGTGATATCCATTCCATATTCTCCTGGTCTAGACAAGGCCAAGTCCGGCAGTGCGTTTCCTCCCAGAGCTCTCCGTGTCCGCAATTGAATGAATGCGGGGCCCTAAAATTGCCCCGCGTTGACACACCGCAACGGCCGGAGCTCCATCGGCGACGGCCACCATCGGCTGTTGCAACCTCCTTTGCGCAGAACAATGCCGACATCATAACCACACCGCAAAGCACAAAGGAACCGAATATTTGCACACCGGACCCCGACCACCCTACCGTTCCGATATAGCGGATCTTAAAATCTACACAATGGCGGCACCATCACCACCAACCAATCCCCAACCTCCTGCCACCGCCTCTTCTACCTCCTGTACAACCCTCCCACCACCGCCATCTTCAACAACAACGCCAACGCCGGCCCAAAACACCAACCCGGCCCCCGACCCCGACCCGGACCCGTTCGACACCCTCCTCACCCTCGAAGACCAATACTACACGGCCGGCTACAACGAGGGTCTCGCCGACGGGGAAGCCGCCGGCCGCGCCGAGGGGCGCCAGCTGGGCCTGGAGCGCGGGTTCCAGCGCTTCTTGGAGGCGGGCAGGCTGAAGGGGAGGGCGATCGTTTGGGCGAATCGGCTGCGGGCGCAACAACAACAGACTGGTACAGAACAAAAGAAGCGTCCAGCACAGGCGCACCACCAGCGGACGGGCTCAGCGTCGGAGAAGGGTGAGGACGGCCTGGAACAACCACCACCACAACAACAAGAAGGACAAGAACAACAACAACGGAGGGAACATACCCTCCCACCCCTCCTCCCATCATCAACCAAGCAACCCCGCCTCGCACGGCACGTGTCAACCCTCCACGCGCTGGTGGACACGGACACGCTTTCAACAGAAAACACGGACGAGGCGGTGGACGAGTTTGACAACCGGCTGCGGCGGGCCAAGGGGAGGGTCAAGATTGTCGAGAGGATGGTGGGGGAGAGCATAGGAGACTTGGGAGGAGGGGGTGAAATAGTGGCAGCAGCAGCAGCAGGAGCAGGAGGAGAGGGGAGTAGTCGGAAGGAATGATAGGTAACAAGAAGTTGTAACGAGGGTGCGGGGAGGAGTGATGTAATAGGAGGGGAAACGTGACTGTGCCAGATAGATGAGTAAAGGGATCCGTCTGGATCTGTCTGAAAAGACCAAAAACCCAAGTCCACCAGCATGATGACAAGGGGAACAAAACACCCATACTCTCTCCGACGGATGCGATCATGTTGCTAAACCCATCATCCATCTAGAATTGCCGCTCCATGCTCCCTCTAAAGCCATCCATATATACATCTCCCGTCCGATCCTCCTCTCATGCCCGGCTTACCTTGCCCATTCCACCGCTCGATTCGCCTAGGCAAAAGTCCGGCAGGGATAGCTGTCACTGGTCTGTTAGCGCCCACTCATCATCACCAACTCGCCATCCCAACCATAACGAGAGAAAGAAAGAAGAAACTCACCTCCCCCCATACGACTGCTCCTCATTCAACCCATACTTATACACCTCCCACTTCCCGGGTCCATTCAACCTCTGCCCGCTCGGCAGGGGGGGCAGCCCGCCCGTGGCCTCGAGCACCCTCTTTGCCGCCTCAGCGCCCGACTTCTCCAAATACCCCGCGATGCCCATCTCTTTGCCGCTCTCCGCAGCGGCAACGAGCGCCTTGCTTCCTTCCTCGCCGATCAGCTCGACCCGCGGCTGCGCGGCGCTGCCGACGGTCAGCAGAGCCACCTGGTGCGGCTGCGCCACGACCGACAGGCGCGGGTAGTTGCGCCGCGCGTCGCGCTTCCAGTACGGGTTGTCGGCGATGTCGCCGGCGGGGGCGGTGACGGGGTCGTCGTAGGACAGGGGGTCGAGTTGGCCCGGGGAGGGGTTGCGGTTGTAGGGGTTGAGAGGGACGCCGTTGGAGCGGTTCGGGTCGATGGAGAGGGTGCGGCGGATGCGCTCCCAGATGCCGACGGATTGGAGGGTGTATTTCTGGTGGTGCGGGGAATTATTGTTAGTTTAGTTAGGTAGGTAGGGACTAGCTATCGATGGTGGTGAGGGTGGTGATGGAGGAGGGGCGAGGTGTTTGTTGCTGTTGGGTTGGGGTGGTTGTGGAGGGGAGAAGTCGAACCTTGGAGATGCTGACGACACCGCCAGCAGCGGCCTTGGCTACCTGGTTGGAGGCCATGGCGGCGAGCAGGATGGAGGAGTGTTGTGTTGAGGCTCCCAGGCCGGGATGTGTTGAGAGTCTTGCTGGAGTGGTCGGCCGTCGGTCAATTGGAGCTCAACCAAGCAAGCGTGAGGCCTGTTCCGAGCGGTTGTTGCTCACGAACGATTGTCGGTGCCTGACAGCTTGTGCCAGGTGATGACAGCTCTTGGCACTTGGCAGCGATGGTGGGTCTGATCCAGAGGAATTGGCCACTCGGAGTGGGCGAGGCCAAGGCCAGTTTTGGCAGCCGGGGATGATGAGGTGCAGCTGCATTGGATGGTGCAGGTGCAGGTGTGCAGGGTTGGCATGGATCACCTCACTTTTCCACTTTTTCTTTCTCTGAGGTGCCCTGCTTCTGCTTGACCTTCCAGGTTCCGTCCCGAAGCACCTCCCTCACGGACACCATGGACGCCCCCGAAATTGCAGCAAAATCCTCACCCATTCCATTCCTCGGATTCCACCCGTTGCCATTGTCCTACTTGACACCGCTCAACCTGGGCATCTCGTCCGTCTTTTGTGTCGAGTCCTTCACCTAATCTGGGAGCAATTCTCTTGGACAAGAGACTTGAATAAAGAACATAAATAAGTGGGAAGCATAGCATTGGATTACCTGATACTAGCTCCATCATTATGTCAGCGCTGCTAGGTGCTACAAAATAAACAAGCAGACAAGTTCATGACTCCCATCACCAAGCTCCGTCCGGATCTCTCATGCCGAAAGGCTGTCTAAGGGTGTCTCCCCTCCACAAAGCAACACACGGCAGTTTGGTTTCAACGAAAAAAACGGACCTTTTCCCCAGCTGGATCGGAGCTTTGCCTGAGGTCCACGGTATCCAGGCTTCTGCCGTAGCTCATGGCTCTCCCCCCGTCCATGTCCGTCCATCCATCCATGGCAAAGCCTGGCCCCGTCTCTGGTCTCTTCGTCTGGTCTTCTCCGTCTCCTCTGGATCCACTCCGTCCTCCGCCTCCTCTGATTGGTCATTTCGTGCGCAACTGCTTAACGTCCTCTCGACCCTTTAACCACCCCAGCTCGACCTCGTCTTCTCTCCCGTCCTTCTCTCTCTCTTTTTTTCCTTCTTCAACTCTCTGCGCTCTGTGTGATCCTGGGTCGCAACCTGTTGGCGACCATCTCCCCGTAGCCATCTGCCACCCACACCTTTATACACACCACCTACCTTACTCTCTCATCTTCAGCCTCAGCCTTCTCTCCACTCCTCTCCTCTCCTCTCGTAAATCTGTAAGCCGTACTACTACACCAGCGCACTAGCGCATCAACCACCGCCTTCAACACCCGCCCATCATGCCCATGGAACTGCGCAAGCGCAAGGCGCCCCCGCCGCCCGCGCCCGCCCCGACCAGCAAGAAGGCGACCAAGGCGGCCAAGACGGAGAAAGACACCAATGGTTCTGCGCCTGCCGAGGCCGCCGCCGCCCCGGCCTCCGGTCTGCCCGCCGTCGGCAGCGTCCTGGCTCTGGACGGCCTCGGCGGCGAGCTGACCCTCAACGACGGCACCACCACCACCCTCAAGGCCTTGGTTGAGCAGAGCAAGGCTGGCGTGGCCATCTTTACGTATCCGAGGGCTTCGACGCCGGGATGTAAGTTCTTCCCCTTTTCTCTCTATTCCATATTGTGATGATACCCGCCTCCTCCCAGACAACACCATCATCTCCCATGATGCAATGGACACCAAAACCCACTGCCTGGATATCAATCGCCCGCGTAGCATGTTTGATATAAAAAGACACGCAACACTCACACATTTTGTAATACCCAGGCACCCAACAAGCCTGCCTCTTCCGCGACCACCACCCCACCATCACCAACACGGGCGGCTTCTCCATCTACGGCCTGTCAACCGACTCGCCCAAGGCCAACACCACCTTCCAGACCAAGCAGAAGCTGCCCTACCCGCTGATCTGCGACCCCTCGTCGGCCCTGATCGGCGCCCTGGGCCTCAAGAAGGCCCCCGGCGGCCGCGGGTCCGGGACCACCCGCGGCGTGGTGGTTATTGATAAGGAGGGCAAGGTGCTCGCCGCGATGGCGGGCGGGCCCAAGGTGACGGTGGATGTTGTGCTGGAGTTAGTTGGCGGGGAGAAGAAGGATGGGGAGGAGGTGAAGGAGAACGGTAAGGAGGAAGGGGAGAAGAAGGAGGAAGAGAAGAAGGAAGAAGAGGCGAAGAAGGAGGAGGAAAAGAAGGAAGAGGAGGGCAAGACGGAGGAGAAGGACAAGAAGGAGGAGAAGGAGGAAGAAAAGAAGGAGGATGGCGACAAGATGGAGGAGAATGGTGAGAAGAAGGAGAATGGGGACGTCCAGATGACGGATGCCCCTGCTCCTGCAGAGGCGGCGGCGACGACGAATGGAGATGCGGAGAAGAAGGAGGAGGAAAAGAAGGAGGAGGGAGAGAAAAAGGAGTAAGGTTGGATTCGGCCATTGCAGGGATTCCGTGTGAGATATAATGGTCCTTCTTGGGTTTTGGTGTTGAGGTGTCTGGTTCGAGGGAAAAGCAAGGAACAAGCAACTCAGCGGATTGAGGGGTGGATATGTATATTAAGTCTTGAGCGGGCTTGTCTCTTTTTGCTGGTAGTGATAATTCAGCGTTTTTGTCTTTTCCATTTTGCTGTCCCTTCTACTCTTCTTTCCTCTCGGCTTGTGAGGTTTGGTATCGCTGCTGTTGTTTTTGGGCATGTCGTTGGATCTCCTGCGACACTCGTCAGGAGTGATGTCCTGCTTACAAGCTGACGGAAAGGGGGCAACTCACGGCATTCGTCCTGGCGGCACGGATTGACGACCTCGTATACCTGCTCCCAAAGAATCCCGGGTCTCAGGGTCAGTAATCATGAGACACTCTATCCTCCTCTACTCGACGGAAGGGTTATCCGCCGCTGGTCAACCGCTACATTTGCGCCGTAGACTCCGACTCCAGTCGCACTCACGTAAACAAAATGCAAGCCATGGTGAACGCCGCAGCGGGCGCCATGATTGTCTGGGTAGGCAACATGTTAGATAAGTCTAAATCAATTTAATTAAGGGCTATCTATATCAGAACTTGCTCACTCTCGCGTTGATTTGGACCATGTTGCTGTTCTTCTCCCTTTTCTCAAGCTATTTGGATGGGTTGGGATCTTAATTGGACTGCCAGATGTTGGGTGGTTTGTCTCTGGGCGTGTTGTTGACCTGTTCCGGGTTGTCGATTTGAAGTGTAAGTTTTATAGAATTGGACTTGTCGTGTTAGGTGATTTCTTTCCAGCTTTGATGAGCTTTCAGTCTTAAAAACAGCTGATCGGCAACAGCCCAGAAGGGCGCATCGCTAACATCAGGCCGAGCCCCACTAAAGTTTTAGCGGGCCCATAACCTGCAAGGCTGACGAGCTGCGTCCATTGATGGCCAGGGCAAGCTCCAACCTTCAACTTAAACTTCAACCCCAACCTCGCTTCAACCTCAACCTCACTCCAATCTAGGGCAAACCACCACCCCCTTTCCCAACTCCCAGCAGCAATTCAACATGCCGTCGCCTCCACCTCCACCACAGCCTCCTCCGGCTCGCGGCACCATGTCGCTCTATGCCAACCTGCTCGAAGGCGACAGCTCTGCGTCCACCATCTCCAAAGAACCTGTCCTCTTCAACAACAGCAAGGACGCCGCCGCGGGCCCCAAGAAACCCTTAGACCCAGCCCTCCGTTTTCAACCCATTCGCCGTCCACAAGTCAAAGCCCCGGCGAAGCCGAAGCCTGCATTCTCCATCCCTGCTGCCACCGCCTCCACCACCGCCCCGTCAGCCAACAACAACACATCAGGCTCTGCACCAGCGCCAGCTTCAGGAACGGCACCGGCAGTCCCTGTTCCGCCGCGAAGCACCCTCGCCGACTGGGCCAACACCGAAGACGACGACTACTACTACGTCGGCGAGAAGCGCCAGCGCGGCGGCCGTCGCAAGAAGAAAAAGAAGCAACAGGAGGAACACTACCGCGAGACCGACTGGGACGAGCTCTACGACCCGTCCCGCCCCACCAATGTCGAGGAGTACCTGCGCAGTGAGGAGCGCATCCGCGAGGTGCGCGAGTGGAAAGCCATCTTGTACGCGCACCGGCGGCGCCGCGGGAGGGGCGGGAGCAGCGACGCCGGCCGGAGCGACGACGAAGAAGAGGACGGAGGGGTGAGGGATGAGCGTTTTGCTCCCCCGCCGTCGCTCACCTTTGCGCCGCCGCCCATGTCGCCTCCGCGTACTGCTGCTGCTGCTGCTGCTGCCCCTCCTCCTGCTCCATCCTCGGTGGCTGCCGCTGTCATGGCCGACGCGACCGGGGATGATGCATACGCCCGTAGACTGGCGCTGTCAGGCATGGCGGCACCACCACCGCCGCCGCCTCCGCCAGAAACTCAATCCCCTCCCCCTCCACCACCACCACCCCCTCCTCCCACCGACTCCGCCACCATCTCCCGCGCCCCAGTTCGCTACACCAACCCCAACCCCAACCCGGACGACAAAATGGATCTCGACGACAACCCTCCCGAAGAAGATTCCGACTACGACCCCGAAGTCGACTACTCCGCCATCCCCTTACCACCCGACCCAGGCGACTCCTCCCAACAACAACAACCCCGCCCACCACCACCACAAAAAGGCAAGGCCTTCGCCCAACGCCTCATGGCCAAGTACGGCTGGAAGCACGGTACCGGCCTGGGCGCCAACGGCTCCGGCATCACCACGGCGCTGCGCGTGCAGGTCGAAAAGCGCCGGCGCAAGCCGGACGCCGAGGGCGGCGGGTTCGCGGGGCCCGGGGGCAGGGGCAAGATTATCGCGCCGAAAATGCCCAAGCCAAAAACATCATCATCAACAGAGCAAGGAGCAGGTGGTTCTTCTTCAGGGTCAGGGGTGGAGGGCAAGTTCGGCAAAACCTCGCTGGTGGTGGTGCTGGATCGGATGCTGGACAACATGGCGGACCTAGAAGCCGAGGTGGAGGCCGGGCTGGGCCAGGAGATTGGCGAGGAGTGCGGCGAGCGGTACGGGCGCGTCGAGAGGATCGTGGTGGACGTGGAGGGGAGAAGGGTGTTTATCAAGTTTGTCGAGGCGGTTTCGGCTTTGAGGGTGAGTTTTCTTTCCCTTCTTCTATTTCCTTTTCCCCCCATGTCACTTCTCTTTTGTTTGAGGTTCTGCTGTGTCACGGTGGGCAGTGGGTGCTGACTCTTTGATCATCTAGGCCGTGAACGCCCTCGAGGGACGGATCTTCAACGGCAATAGCATCGTCGCAAGGTTTTATGACGAGGATAAGTTTGAGGACGGAGTCTGGGATGGATGATTGCGGCAGCAAAAAGGGCAAAGGAATACCATGAAAGAAAGGCACGTTTAATAACGGTTGACTCGTGCAAAGATGCGTTAGATACCCCTGAAAATATCGAGTTGACTGGAGATTCCTAGTGTTGGAAGCAAAATATACAATACTACACTGTTGCCATTCGACCTGTTTGGATGGATACAACATGACGAGATGTCTTCATGCAGATACCATCTCCATTTCTTGAATATTTCGGAACCATGTTGGGCTGTGTGTCCTATCATATTGTATGTCAGGTTATTAGCGATGATCCGAACAACACAAACTTGCTGTTTGGCATAAGTAATGTATAGGTAGGTAGGCCGAGTTATCGTCATCATTAATATCAAGTGTATCATTCCATGTGAAAATACCCATAACATATCCCTCTTCAATCCCTCTCATACACGTCATGTTTGAGACCGTATAAGACCTCATTTCCCATACGACAAGCACTTACCCGAATCAAGGACAGCTTCTGCTCATCCCCAATAGAATAATGTGTACACACACACCAGGAGGTAGGTACTTGGGTAGGTACCTAGGGTGTTCAGCCAACCGAAGTACCTGATCAAGCCCCGCAAGAGCATGAAGCCAAGAGAAAGATCATGAGAGACAAGAGACCTTGACAACAATCCGCATAGTTCTCATTATTAAAAAAGTCAACTACTCAAAAAGACTGCATACAACG
>NW_027191431.1:3134810-3149428 GCF_041956435.1 Mycothermus thermophilus | reverse complement strand
AAAAAAAATAGAACGACCAAAGTTGGGTAAACCACATCAACAACCCCAACCCCCCTCAAACCACCACATCGTGTCCTATCACCGCCCGCCCCTCCAGCCAACAAACATCCAACTTCCCGAACAACCCTCCCCACACCCAAGGTGCCTTGTCTTGCCTCCTCCCTCCCTGTTTGCGTTGCCTTGCCGTATCAAGTCAATTCGCCTTGATAATCCTTTTCACCGTGCCTCGATCTCGTCCAACTCTGGGCCACTCCCCGTCATATCCAACCATGAAACCAACCACCACTTCGATGAGAACCATGCTGCTGTTCGGAGTCTGAAGAACTTCCTTCGTCTATCAGCATTATTATTCTCACACCGCCTGTCTAGTGACCATAGTAGGCAGCAGTAGCGGTTCCAGTATGTAGCTGCAGCTGACACGGCGACAACCACGATAACGGGGGTATATACCCAGAGTTCCCGAGTCCTGAGCCCAGAAGCAATGATGACGACGCATTCGAAGGGGGAGAGAGTAAAAAAAGACCAAAGGCTCCAATTATATTTCCCCGTAATATTACCAGCCCCACAATACCATCCTCCCTAGCAATGAACCATTAATTACTCAGAGAATCCCAGACCACACATCAACTCGTTCAGAGGGCCGCAGCGAGACCAGCAACAGCCGCCAGGCCGAGCAGAGCAGAGTTGAAGATGACGCCAGCAGCGCTGTTCTCCGTGCCATCGATGTCGCCGGAATCCGACGTCTCACCATCAATATCCTCGTTGGCATTCTCGTTGTTGGATGTGCAGGTGAAGACACCAGCGATAGTGCCGTCACCGCCCTGGTTGCCAGGAGCATACTCCCTCAGGTTGTCGCAGGACTCGCGGATGTCGGCCGTGCTGGAAATATCGACGGCACCCTCGACGGTGTTGAGAGCGGGGAATTCAACCCTGGAGAGATCTGTCAGTCAACGATCCTGAGAGAAAACGAAAAGCTATAGAAACGTACTCAGTAAAGTTGCCGCGGAGCTTGATGGCACCGCCGACGTGGGTCAGCTTGGGGAAGAAGGTAACACGGTCGAGGGCAGTGTTGTTGGCAATGAGCAGACCACCGCCGATATCGGTGAGCTTGGGGAAGGTCATGTTCTTGAGGGCAGCATTGCCAACGAACGAGATATCACCCTTCTCGGTGTGGGTGAGGTTGGGGGCGCTGAAGGACTCGAAGAAGTTGGAGTCGAAGCGGGCAGAACCGTTGACGACCTGAAGAGACGGGATCGAAAACTTGGTCACGTTGGCGATGGCCATATTGGCAGCCCAGACAAGGTTGGGGAACTCGACATTGAGACCGACACCAATGCCGTTGGCCTGGATGATGAGAGTGTCGCCGACGCTGCGGAGCTTGGACGCGTACTGCTGCAGGCGGCGGTTGTTGTTGATGTTGAAGATGTCGACCGAGGTGAGCTCAATGCCGTCGAGGGACTGGAGCACCGTGTCGCTAATGGAGACCGACTTGGCGCTCGTGAGGGGGCCGAGAGTAATGGAGCTCAGGAGGCCGAGAGACTGCCACTCAAGAGAGTCGACGGAGGTGAGGCTGCCGAAATTGATGGAATTGATCTTGGTGACGTTCCTGATCGTGAAGGCGCCACCAATGCTCTTGAGGGTGCTGCTGGTAATCGTCTCAAGCTCGCCGTTGTCCTCGATCCGGAGATCGCCCGTGATCTGCTCGGTGCCCGAGATATCGATCGCGGCACCGGTCTGACGGCCGAAAACGACCGAGCCCCTCAGGGTCTTGCAGCCAGCAAGCTTCGTGGCCTCGGCCGCGCTGGCGACCGTGGTGGTGCCACCGGAGACAGTGCAAGTGGATTGGGCTGGGAGGTTGGGTCAGGATCACGAAGAAGCTCGGGAGGGATATCTCATGGCCACTCACCAGCGGCAGAGCCGATCGCCGCGAGGGCGGGAAGAAGATGCTTGACGAGCATTTTGTCAAAAAGTCTGTTGAGAAAACTGTCAGAATGAATGTCGGAGCCTGTCTGCGAGAGATCTGCGGCTGGAAAACGCAGGCCCGATGCAACGAGACGCGGAAAGTCGAGTCACGAGTGACGCCGAAGAGCTTCGTGGCAGTGTTGGTTGCCAGTCTGAAGTGGTTGGCCAGCCAGCGCCACGGAACGCAGAACCAGGCAATGGACGGCCAGTCAGTCCAGAAGAATCCCGGAACTCGTGAAAAGAGGACCCGGGGAAGCTCCTTTCTGCCTTGTCTCCGAGTTGGCCACAGGGACGGGAGTTGTTGAGAGAACCGGGAAACTGATGGATGTCGGTTTCAGGAAAGCGGAACGGGCCCGGGATGATGGCTCGGCCGACTCGTCACAGAACACAGTTGAAACGCGTCGCGTTCGTGGCCAGTGGAGCAGAAAGAGCAGTTCACGGCGACCAAGAGACTCGCAGTGGCGATGGAGAGATGGCGACAGGCTTCTCGTTACACCGGGGATCCTGCAGAATTCCAATTGACAGACCGCTGGGACGGCACGCACCTTGAGAGGTCCTAAACGGAGACGGAGTGAGGGAAAGAAACGAAGAAAAAAAAGATTAAGGTAGTCGGGTAGTCGCAGCTGGACCTCTGAACTCTCCGAGGCGCAACGGGCGGGAAACGAGTGTACCGAAGCAAAAAATTGCTAACGAGAGGCGCGAAGGAAGAGGTTGATGGAAGAGGTGAAAACGAGGAAGGAAAAGAGAAGAGATTCGGTGGTGTGGTTTGTGTTGGAGAGATTCTGCTCTTTGGATCCGCAGGAGCAGCCAAGGTCCCTGGCCTCCTAGTTCCTCCTTGCTTCCTTGGTTGCTAGGCCTGATCTTTGGGCCTGGTCTGGCTCAAGGGGGGCGAGCCCACCGGGAGCCACTTTCCTGCCAGGAACCCTCACGAAACCTGCCAGGAAAGGGCGAATCGGACGGGGCCTTTGTTATTGCCGGTGGGTCTGATTGCTACGGGCACGCCCCAGGAAGTCGCTGGCAGTTGGAGGGCGTGCAATCCATCGCCGCGCCGTCATTGGTTTGTGGCCGGCCCAGAAGCCATTTTGAGGTGCCACTCGTCTCCTCCAGCATGGTCCATTGTCTCATCAGCTGCTCAGGGGCCTTGGTCGGGTCTGGATGATTGCCACCGCTGCGTGATCGCAGACCCCGACGCCAAAGCCAAACCAGGAAGCCGGTCGATGCCATGTCGGGCCAAGTTTGGCTGCATTTTGTGTCGATGCATTTTTCTTTCACTTGGTGCCCGCCAGTCCAGATTAATCCAGGGATTTCGTATCGCTGTGTCTCGGCCATGTCTGTGTCTGCACCAGCTCCTGGCAGTTTTTCAACGGCTTCTGTGCCGTGCCGTCCTCCATGTCTTCGGCAGAGCGATAGGGAGCTACTCCGTACCAATTCATCAATCAACACAACACAAACTCTTTGCGACGTAACGTCAACCAACAGGTCCTCTCTTGCCGTCAAAGCATTGAAACAATTGAGAATGACGAAAATGTAGTAGTAGCAGCACATGCCCTGGCCCATCCGCCCGTATCCCGTCTCCCGCCCCGATGACCCCGAGCTTGGCGAGATGAGGCCGTGTCCTTATTGCCCTAGCGTGGACTACGGGGGGCCGAAGGTCGCCAACGTGACACTCGGAATTCCTGGCGTGGCACGGTGGCTGCCGGGCTTGCAGCTGTGTCTGCGCCAAATCGGTTTCGTCAGTGCAGACGACGTCGATGGCGTTCGCTGGCTGTTTTCCAAGGTTTGTGTGTTCCAGGAATGTCCCAGGAGCGACCAGGAGAGGGAGAATGACTTGTTGGGATGACGGGAATAACAATTTTGTTGTGTCTCGTGTTCATCTCATCAAGACACAAGATTTTTCTTCTTCCACTGGATCGTGGTCGTCTTAGTATGCATGAAAGCCGCGGATTCGCCGTGTGCTGGTGCGATAAGCCAGTCCGATGTTGTCTACGGTCCCGTACAACGGTTTGGGCGGCGCGGCGGCCGCTCGCGATGCAAGCTTGGCTGCGACGGGGATTTGCGGCCGCCTGCAGCGCAAAAGATGGGGGCAGCTTCAAGCTTCCAAGGTTTTGCTGAGCCTCATCAGCTTTGCTTGGTGTTTGTTCAAGCAGGATGACGTCGACAAAAAAACGCAGGACAAAAAAAGACCTCGGTTCAACGCACACAAAAAAGTGTCCACAGTGGCTCAGCTGCCAACGACGGCGAAGACCGACAAAAAGTGAGGACATCAAGATGGAGCGCATGCTTCCCCGATGCGGATGATTGGACAATTGACAGCAAGCGAAAGTGGACAGCCACTCCACATGGTTACGATGCATCCCGTTGCTGTTGTGTTGCATCTCAGGGGCATGGCCGTTGAATGGGATCGCCATTGCCCCTTCACCGCCAAACCGAGGCTTCACGAAACGCAGAGACTGCTGTTCCTTGCCTACCTGTAAGCCAATACACTTACTCAGATCAAGATATGTGTTGCTGGACACATGTGCTCCTAAACTCACCACCCCAGCGGCCTCCAACAAGACCGATGGCCTCAAGGACAGGTTTGGTGGCACAGTCTGGTCATCTGGTTCAACAATAACCGGATCTTGAATGTCTAGAGTTTGTTGGCTAACGACTACTACTCCTAGTTGTAGAGCAACCCCGAAAAAGCTGTGCTATCCATACAGCGCTGACATCGGGGCTGCTCAGTGATGCCCGTAACTCCCAATCTCTCTGAGACATACTACGTTACCAATGTTAGAGAGTATAGTTACCTCCGAGGTGAACCTGATGTGAAAAGGATAATTACATCACCAGAAACATGTTGGTGGTCGTCCAATGACGATTCACGGTTACTACCATTAGTCGAGTGAACGTGACTCGGACTCTGATTTGGATACACTGGATCATGAATGATCCCTCGAGTAGTTCATTATTCAGCTCTGGTGTGGAACAGGCCGAAGATAACCTCCACAATTCAGTTTGACTTCAGTTTTCAGCCTCGAGAAAATAAATGGATTGGTGGGTACACAGAAAGCTCGTATCTGAACCCGTAGGTATGCTCAATAGGGACTCGTATCAGAGGGCTGATTCTATGGAAGCCCATTCAGAGTATATCAAGAAGACAAACAAATCTTCCCAAGTCTTGCGCAACATGACTTGAGCAGTTCCACGAGGAGGTGTCGACGACGTTGCCATGTGTAACCTGATAGTCGAGTCTGGGGCCAGACCTCCGTCGTCCAACTCCGTTCTCTCCCGGCTGGGAAGGGACCGACGTGACGGCACAAAGTCGTGCGATGTAGGACCAACCCAGCGGATCGATGTATGTAACAGCGGCCCGGTGGCCAGAACACGGACCGGTTTGACATCAACGACCCGGCACGACGTGCCACAGGGAGACGCCGGTGCTCTCCCAGAATAGCTCTGGCAAGACAGACCACTTAGACGGCTAGCCCGCTTGCGTTCTGTCTCAATCGTAGGAGTATGTGATCCAACTCATGACTCCAGAGTGCTGATATCGGTCTCCTCAACCCTCCACATGTACCCTAGAAGCACAAGACATGTCAGCGTTGATCTTCACATCATACTCGTCAGAAGTTGATATGTCTCATCCCCAAACGGAGCAAGAGGCACAACCCCAGGGCGGAGAGACAACCAACCAAGGAGAAACAAAACAGAAAGGAAAGAAACCAAGCAATACTCACACATAAACACACTCCGATACGGCCTAAACCTCTCACTAATCTCCACCATCTCCTTCTCACTCATATACCTCCACTTCCCACTCTTCCCTCCCCCGCCACCACCCCCATTCGCCTTCAACCTGGCCACGTCTTTGCCCACAAACGCCGCCATGCCCCTCTGCACCCCCAAGTCGCCCGTCGAGAACACGTCGAGCCGCTTGAGCGCGAACATGGCAAACATCTCGACCGTCCACCTCCCCAGGCCGCGTATCGCCGTCAGCCGCGCGACGAGCTCCTCGTACGGCATGTCGGCCAGCGCCTGCGCGGTGAGCCGTCCCGAGGCGAACTCCTCGGCCAGGCCGACGAGGTACTCGGCCTTGCGCTGGGAGAGGCCGGCGGTGCGCAGGCGCTCGAGCGGGGTGGCGGCGACTTGGGAGGGGGTGGGGAAGGGGCGGGAGGATTTGAGGATGCTGCACTCGGGGTCGTCGGCATGATTTGTGTTGATGTTGTTGTCGTCGTGAAATAGACTGATAAACCGCGCCTTGATGGTCCGCGCCGCGGCGCCGCTGACTTGCTGCGAGATGATGCTGCTGCAGAGGGCCTCGAAGGGGTCGATCTGCTCGGCGAGCCCCTCGGGGGAGAAGAGGCGGCAGTGGTGCTTGTCGATGAGCGGCTTCATGCGCGGGTCGACGCGGATGAGGTGGGCGAGCGCTTCCGAGAGGATGGTGGCGGAGGTGGTGACGTGAGGTTGGCCTCCTTCTGATGCTGTTGCTGCTGCTGATGGTGTGGAGGTTGATGAGGCATCGTCGGCAGACCCCTCCTGGACGGGCGGCGCCGGCTCGGGCGCGATGATGCGTGAGGTTTTAGGTGAGCGTAGCAAGGCATTGGTGCGTGTTGGGTCAGCCAGCCGAGCCACAGCGGGGTGTCGAGGTCTGCCGGTTGGGGTTTGAGCCGGTTCGGCCAGGAGGCTCGCGGCGGCCGGAGTGGGGGTGCCGGGCACGGCGTCTGGATTGGGACGGGCCCGGCGCTTCCTCGGGGTAGACGGCGCGGCCGGGACGGTCTCGGAGCCATTCACTGCTGGGGCATTGATGTCGGACCCTTTCCGTTTGCGCGACGCCGTTGATAGCGGCGCCGATGGTGCAGGAGAAAGGGGGAGTTTGGTGTTGTTGGCCAAAGCGGCCAGTCGAGAGGATCGACGAGTTGCCATTTTGAGGGCTCACAGGGATTGGAACCCGGTGATAAAAGGAGAGAAATGGTCGAGCGCGAAGCAAAAGTTGAACGGGAAGGTATCGGAACAAGTTTTGGTAGAACAAGAGACACCAAAACTAGTGAGGTCTAGTTGATCCTCGGTTTGGCATCAAGTACAAAGGGACCTGAGATTCGAAAAGAAAAATGGCTGGAACAAGCCAAGTAGGTTTTGTTGTTGAGCCGGGTTGCCATCCCGCCGTGCTGACATACTCCGTAAGTAGTGACGTGCTGAAACGCGCCCTTTGATTGACGTCCATCGCGCTCGTGGCGCCAACTCACGTGCCTCTCGGCGGACATATAATTTACATAGAGAGACGTCCTATCCCATCAACTGGCAATCCGTAAGCCTGGGAGCAAAGGGTCGAACTGACGGCACAAATAAAATAGCCTATATTTCTTTCCAGTCGAAGCAGAGCATTTTGGTTCACATCCGTAAACTACATCGCGGTATCTCGTTACCAGACCGGCAGATCGTTGCCGTCTTTCGCATTTGTCTACTCCGTGCCTACTGATCGTCTTTTTACCAGCCGATGGGCTTTTCCTGGGCTCGCTGGATGCGGGAGGAGAGCGTCAAGCGTTAATGAGGTGTCACGGGTTTGGTTGAATGGTTGCCCTGCGAGAGAGGCTCTGACTGAGCATCTGGAAATTTCAAGGCCGTTCGTCCCCTCCTTCGATGCACTGGATCGACGGGGCGCAGCTCACTTGCAGGTCTGGGGTTGCCAATGGAATGAGAGGATGTGTCAAGGGAATGCCATCAGACGCCATCAGATGGCGGTCGATAGACGTTGGGGATAGGGCCTAGTTTTTCTTCGTCCGACCATCAGGGCAGGTAAGTAGACATCACAGCTACATGGCATGGACCTCACAGCGTACCTCTTTGTTGTTTGTGAAAGTGCTGGTAGGCACCTACTCCGTTTTACATCGAGATTTTGCGACGGGTAGGCGTTTCCAGGTTGACCTGGATCGGAATCCCTCAGGGCAGGCTCTGCCGAGTCAGTCTGCATGGTGGGTTCCAGATTCCTTCCCCCCTGCAGCCTTCCGTTGGACCCTTGCGCTTGGCTTTCCGTCAATCACAAGCGAAGAAGAACGCCAGCCGGCACAAGCTTTCGAACGGCCATTGGGTTCTGGGTTCTGGACCACTTCCCGATCCAACCCTTGGACACACCACCACAACCACAGCACATCCTCAACAGCCACGACCTACCCACAGCCTTACGCCCACCTCGGGTGGATACTGCCAGAGAAGACGACGGTCGCGAAACTCAAAAAAACCTCCCAGCCCTGCGCCTGCTTCTCAATGGCCACCTAACTCTACTTGTGCCGGTGTCACAACCAATATCCCTAGTTATTCTCCGTACCCGAGCCGCACAAGACCTCGATCAACCGACCTGGAAGTGCGTAACACTGCATCTCAACTTTGCGCCCGCAACTCTTCTGCCCGACCACGAGGATCGCCTTGTCTACAAGCTGCGAAGGGGTATTACCGGATAGGCGGCGACAGTCCTAGCCTCCTCGGCCTCTCTCTTCCCTCGTGGCGTTCAAGGACGCCAGCCAAAGTTCAAGATGCTGCTCCCCAAGGGTGGCTTTAGTTGGAAGACGGCAAGGGCAAGCCTGCCTTCGGTCCCAACAAGAGCGATACGTTCCGTGTTTACGAGGTCGCGCTTCCTCTTTCTCATCGTCCTCGCCGGCATCACATTATTACTATGGCAAGGCATCAAGGCCTCCGTCGCCAGTATGCAAAAGTTCTACTGCTGGGGCCCGGCAAAGTCGCCAATGTCGATGACCCCGGCCGAACACGCGGCATGGACTGCCCACATGACGACGCCCGTCATCTTCAACAAGAACACTCCCCTAGAGATCAACTCATCCACGATCGAGTTCGTCGACCTCAACCCCATCAAGTCCACCACCAAGGCCCTGCAGAACAAGGAGCGCGTCCTGCTCCTCACCCCGCTCAAGGACGCCTCCAGGTACCTGTCCAAGTACTTTGAGCTTCTCACGCAGCTCACCTACCCCCACGACCTCATCGACCTTGCCTTCCTCATCAGCGACACTACCGATGACACCCTCGCCGTCTTGTCCTCCGAGCTCGAGCGCATCCAGAAACGCACAGACGGCGTCGCCTTCCGAAGCGCCACCATTGTCCAGAAAGATTTTGGTTTTACACTGAGCCAGGATGTCCAAGATCGCCACGGTTTTGAGGCTCAAGCCCCGCGCCGCAAGGCCATGGCCAGGGCCCGGAACTACCTCCTAGCCACCGCCCTGAAGCCCGAACATTCGTGGGTGTACTGGCGGGATGTCGACATTGTGGACAGTCCGCCCAAGATCATTGAGGATTTTATTGCCCATGATCGCGACATCCTCGTGCCCAATATCTGGTTCCATCGGTACGAAAACGGGAAGGATATCGAGGGAAGATGTAAGTTGTTGGATTCCTACTTGGGGACCAATGTCAGGGACTTGGCTAACACGTTTCACAGTCGACTATAACTCTTGGATCGAGTCGGATCAGGGCCGCAAGCTGGCTGCCTCGCTGGACAAGGATGTCATCTTGGTTGAGGGTACGCGGTCATGCTCCTCACTCATACCCCCTTAATGTTCCCTAGCTAACTCTCGCTGTAGGCTACAGGCAGTTCAGGACCGGTCGGACGTACATGGCCCTGATGGGCGACTGGAGGGAAGACAAGGATAAGGAGATTGAACTGGACGGCATTGGCGGCGTCAACATCATCGTCAAGGCCGACGTCCACCGGTCAGGTATGTAACACTCGGCTCAGGCCCGCTACATCCATCCGGACATGTGAAGCTAACACGGGCCAGGTATCAACTTCCCATGCTACGCCTTCGAGAACCAAGCGGAGACGGAGGGCTTCGCCAAGATGGCCAAACGCGCCGGTTACGGCGTATACGGCCTGCCCAATTACGTTGTGTGGCATATTGACACGCAGGAGAAGGGCGGCAATCTCTAAGACCCGGTCCACGCGGATCTTTGGCTTCTTCCTTGGCCACTCGCCCTCGGCTCTTGAATCCTTTCTACTCTGGGCAAGGTCCCATCCGTTTCTTGTCCCACGCCCCTATTTATAATAGTGGGGGGTAAAGACACCCGACGCTGCTTCGGCCGATTTAATGTCTTTTTGAATCCTTACATCTTGCTGGTACAGGCTACCTCGGTGTTGGGAGTTGGGGGGTGGAGGCCCGCGTTCTGTGAGGTAGACGGGAGGTTCACTGTTGGATGACGACACGTTTTTTGTTTTTTTGAGATGCTACACGCACGAATCACGAGAGATCACGGCGGCATTGGAGTTTTGTACTTTGTTTTTGGCTTTGTCACAAAAGAGAAGGACGGAGGGACAATTTTTGCATTACAGACTCCCCTAGGATGTTAGGAGGGATGGGTGGAGTATAAGGTGTATCAAGTCTTCTCTGTGCATATTTTTTGGGTGTTAATGAGATTGGCATGGGATGAGAGAGTCCGAGCTAGGGATTTAGAGGAATTGGAGAGAACAAAAAAGACGTCGCTTGCTCAACCGGCTTGGCTTCGTTTTCTGGCTCGATGGAGGTCCACGGGTTGGTAGCGTTTTCTTCTGGGTTTGGATACAGCGGGGATAATGAGCGACATGAAATAACAGAGACGTACGCGTATGAGCATGGAGATGAGCATAGTCGGACATAAATAGCGACAAACTTGATTCTTGTTGGCAAGGACGGGAGTCATGAGACCGGACACAACTAGCACGTATCTGTGTGACCAAGACCGAGACTCGACTAGCAAAGAGAACTGACGAGGGAACAAGGTCAGATTCAAGGGGCTCTGTCAACAAGCTTTGTGGTTAATACACAGAGAGGGAAATACATGGCGACAGGTCCCGTTGT
Organism: Mycothermus thermophilus; assembly: GCF_041956435.1. Classification (NCBI taxonomy): domain Eukaryota; kingdom Fungi; phylum Ascomycota; class Sordariomycetes; order Sordariales; family Chaetomiaceae; genus Mycothermus; species Mycothermus thermophilus. The sequence goes on along the minus strand of NW_027191431.1, from coordinate 3,138,647 downwards.
ATCAAGTTGTTGGATGTGTGTGGGTGAACAGGGTGGCACGGCATTGATTCTATCCTCCTCTTCTGCCGGTGTCTTGCTTTTTCTCCGCTCGATACAAATACAGGAAGGACGTCGCCGCGGCTTCATCCATCCATCCACCCGTTCGCCTCACCCTCCACTACCAGCCTGCTCCCGTCTAACTTCCACCTCTTCTTCCGCAATCATAGGTAACCAACGCCCCCGGGACCGACCAAATCACCTCGCCTCAACAACCTTTTTTTTGTTGCTGTTTCTTTCCCTCATTCCCATTCATTCCCTCCCCATCCCCCGGTTGACTTTTTGCTTAGTTGCCTAGCAGCAGCAGTAGCTTAGTGCTTCTTGAGGATGCCGACGGTATCGAGCTGGTGGCGCTCCTTTTGCTCGGCGGCGATCTGCTCGAGGATGGGGCTGAGGTAAGGGACGTCCTCCTCGGGCTTGGTCCATTCCGACTTGGGCAGGATCTTTTGCTGCAGGCTGAGCTGGGTGGCGCGGCGGATGCGGTAGACGCGGTCGTACTGCTCCTTGGGGGGGAGGCGGGCGAGGGCCTGGAGGACGGGCTCGTTGTCTTCGGGGATGAGGTCGTCGGCCCTGGGGAAGGGTTAGAAAGTGTTGGGTTGGTTTGGGAGAGATAGGTAGAAAAGTCCAATCCAATTGGGCATGTGTGTGTGTGTGTGCTTTGGACTGGGTGGTGGGAACTCACTTCAGACCCATCTGGCGATAGCCGGCGGCGTTGGCGTACCAGTTGGCCACCGGCCTGACGAGCTTGGTGAGCCACGGCCGCTCGAGGACGAACTTTGTGAAGCAGGGGGCGACGATGGGCATGGTGGGCAGCGGTTCTGCAGGGAGTCGATGTGGTGGGTTTTGGGGGTGGTGGTGGTCGTCAATCACCGAATTGCTGCTGCGCGAAATCGAAGCACGTCAGACTCGGAGGTGTGAGCTTGAGCTCTGGGCAGGTCAAGGTTTCTTCTTCCCGGGAATTACCGTCCACCTGAGTGGCTCTGGGTGATGGTTGGTGCCTGAGATTTCAGGCTTCTATCCGAAAGATGTAAGATACCGTATTGTCTGACATCAGCGGGGTTCCATCTGACCCAATGCCCGCGGTCCCTGATGCCACTCCAGGGCTGAATTGAATGACTCGCAGAACCTTGCTTAAATCCGAACATTCCGTGAGTATGTCGCTGGCGGTGTTGCATAGTCTCATGAAGTCGGGGACTCGGCTTTCTTCAGATGCGCCAGAGATTTCACGTTTCACCACCTCGGCATCTAAGTATCTATGGAAAATAGACAGCGCTTGTGCCGAGTGCTAGCACATGTCAGGTACGAATCAAGCCACTGCAGTGTCGCCGAAACCCAGAGTGCTGCTGGTGTAAGCCAACAACGTACGATTTGGGGACTTCCCGGCAGCTCGGGGGGCAGTCGCAGGTGCCCCTCTTGCCGTTGCGCGACGGCAAGAGTGGTATTGTCCGGCACCCGGAGACAGCTGCCCCACCATTGACCCGCTGCAGGTTCCCCACGCTTTCCCTTTCAAGACTTCTTTCGCTGCAGCGGCACTCCGATTTCCAAGATTCCAAGATTGCCGTCCCGGTCCATATCATATCTCCCGTCGCCGGCTCCCCTCCCTTCTCCAACCACGGCCTACCTCTCTGCCTGTGCAACCACCGCAATCACGTCTTTCCCGCCGTGCGATTCTCCATCATAACCAACTACCTAGTTCATGCTACGCGACGGCCCTTGACCGCAGTCCCGATCCCGTGCCTGTGCGGGCTTATTCCCCGCACAGCCGCGTCAAAGGGATCGCAGACAGACAACTACCTACGCTACGTAGCCGGCTCTCCATTGATTGTCCTGCTCCCGATGCATGCTACACCTTTGCCTCCCTAGATGACGTCGTCTGCGATCCCCCTTCGTCCTTCCCACCCATGACATCCACGCCGCCCGACCAGCGCATCCCTCCTTCACAATCCTCGACCTCATCCCGAACCCGTTCCATCCTTTACAGCGCCCCTCCGGAAGGCGGCATGTCTCACGACCAACTCCCCGACCACGCACCGCCCGCTCCCGTGCCTCCGCCGGACTATGGGGTGCCGCTAGCCGAGCCTCAACTATCGCGGTCTCGGGCGGCACAAGTTCCTCCGCCGCGACCTTCGTCCCGGTTACCGGCCGGCGCAACAATGCCGGACCGGTCCCGCCTCACCATCGAGGAACGATGGGCCGTCAATGCTTCCCATTCTCAGTTCAACGCCCTCGCCGGCGCCATCGGCGGCTTCATGTCGGGCATTGTCACCTGCCCGCTTGACGTGATCAAGACCAAGCTCCAGGCCCAAGGCGGGTTTTCAACACACGGCACGCATGCGCCGAGGGTATACAAGGGCCTGGTAGGCACCGCCAGCGTCATATGGAAGGAGGAGGGTCTGAGGGGCATGTACCGGGGACTGGGCCCCATCATTATGGGATACCTGCCGACTTGGGCCGTGTGGTTTACCGTCTACAACAAGACAAAGTCCATCTTGGGTGAACACTACCGTACGTGATGCCTCATCTGATGTCCCATGTCCGTCCCAACTAGTATGGCTTTTCGTTCTCGCAACTGACAATCAAGCCTCTCCTGCAGAAAGCGCCTTCGTTATTAACTTTTGGTCATCCATAATCGCCGGCGGAACCAGCACCCTCGTCACAAATCCAATCTGGGTCATCAAGACCCGCCTCATGTCCCAGTCCACCCGCCACGACAGGAGTGGCTTTCCTCTCCCGAAGAGCGCCAACACCCCAACCTCAAGACCCGTATTCCACCATCCATGGCACTACCGGTCAACATGGGACGCCGCTCGCAAGATGTACACGACGGAAGGAATCCTCTCCTTCTACTCGGGCCTTACCCCCGCCCTCCTCGGCCTCACCCACGTCGCCGTGCAATTCCCCGCCTACGAGTACCTCAAAGTCAAATTCACCGGCCGGCCTATGGGCGCCGCCTCCACCCCGGGCCAGGACGACAAAGCCCACTGGTTCGGCATCCTCGCAGCCTCCATCCTCTCCAAAATCCTCGCCAGCAGCGCCACCTACCCGCACGAAGTGATCCGCACGCGCCTGCAAACGCAACGCCGCCCCATGCCAGGCTACGAATACATGGAAGGTCTGGGCGGGGTGCAGCCCGGCGTCAACGGCGCTAACGGCGTCAATGGTAACGCCGCCGCCGCGCAGCAACAGCCGCAGCAGCAGCCGTCGTCTCATGGCCAGGGCCCAAAGTACCGCGGAATCGTCTCGACGTTTCGGACGATGCTCCACGAAGAGGGGTGGCGCGCGTTTTATGCGGGGATGGGCACCAACATGATGCGCGCCGTGCCCGCGGCGACGGTGACAATGCTGACGTACGAGTCGGTGATGCGGCATTTGAATCATGTGCGCGCGGACGGGGAGGCGAAGTTGAGGATGTTGGAGGAGGAAGGCAGGGAGTTTGGGACGTAAGGGAGGTAAAGCAGGGTTTAGACTTATTAGATGCGAATCACTTACTCGGAAGATTACTTGTCTGCGGCGGCTTCCGGAGCTATCAAGTCGACAATCATGATAACGATGATGGCGGCGGCGGCGACGACGACGACGGCCAGACCGGGATCTTCTGGATTTTAGAAGGGAAGGGAAAGAGTTTACCTTTCTTGTTTTCGAGGGCCACCATGCTGGGCAGAACCAGCTTTGGTGGCGGTTGAGGTTACAGCAGATGCCTCTTGGATGGCATATACCATACAGAGACAACTTATACCGCATCAAGAGAGAGAGAGAGAGAGAGAGAGGAGGTAGGGTAGGGGTAGGTGGTGGTGGGAGGTA